>NC_084734.1:18420591-18498091 GCF_033978785.1 Entelurus aequoreus
GAGGCCAAAGCCCTTCCTCTGCCTACACCCCCCAGAATGCCGTGCGGTTCCGGCTCTGCCTTTCTTCCTATTTTTTTCTAAAGAACTCAGTGAAATTATCGAACGTTCTATCGACCCCATTTTCTATTGATATTGATCACATGTCTATCGCGATATATATTGTTATTGTTTTATCGCCCAGCCCTAAGTATGAGGTGGTTTCCTAAAATATGTAAAAGAGACTGATCTTAAATTTAACCCCGATTGAAAAGTAATTGAAAGGGAGATAATTGATGAGCCTTTTGTCTGCTTTTGTGTATTGCTGCACCGTGTTGGGGACCCTCAGGAGTGCGGTTGTCTGTAGCTTCATGTCAATATTTGCCTGTACTTATTTGACTGGTACATGTTTTTTTTGCGAGTTTATTATTGTATTTAAATATTTATTTTTTTATTTTATAAACAATTTATATGGGTTACTTGTTGGGGAAAAAAGAACATTTGATATATGTTTAATTGTATTTCTGGACTGTATATATCAAAAATTCAATTAACAAATGTTAAAAATATAATAATAACAATATTTATTTTTTTAAATGGCAAGTGTTCAGTTACTCTCTGTGAGAATGTGCACCGATGCTGGTTAATTTGTTTTTAACTACTTTTGGACCTATACCATAGCAGATTTTGTTGTTTTTTTTGTTTTTTTTTATCCCATCCTTCTTTTGAGTTGGACAATTGCTTGAGAGTCATTTTCTCCTTGAGGTATTTGCTGTTGGTGTTAATGAAGCTATTTTATTGAACAAACAACTCCACCCTGCTAAATCCCCATATTAGAATAAAAACACCACATAATAACTCTATTATACACTCAACTTTTCTCATCCAGCCTGAGTCGCCTTTCCTCTTTGCCCTGTCCATCCCACGTGTTTCTTACATCTCCATCACTCTCCTTTATCCTTCTCCTTGTTGCCCCTTTTGTCCCCCAGGTGGCAATGAGCTGAACATTACATTACAGTGTCCTTTCATTCCGCCGCTCTCTGATCTTCCCCTGGATGATTCCCGCTGTGCCCGTCAAACTGTGACGCTTTAAGAGCCATGGCAAGTGGTCACGGTTGAGGACTAAACTGCAAAATGTGTCCACCTTGGTGATAGATAGATAGTACTTTATTACTCTGAGCCCCACATTTCTACAATACCTGTGTTTACTTGTCATTCCAGCTTCAAAAGGACTCCAATTTAAAAACAACATTTTGCTTAGCACCACACAGGACAACAATAGGTGGATAACCCGTCATCCCAGCTATGGATGGGAATCAAGAACCGGTTCTTGTTAGATCCGCTTTCCAGTGTATCAATTCCTTGGAATTGCTTGTCAATTTTTTAAACGATTCTCTGAAAGATTCCTGCGGGCGGGAATGTTATCATTAGGCAATGTGCACAGTGACGTCAGAGAGCAACATGGCACCTAGGTGAAAGAAACACTCATTTTACGAGAACATATTGCAACAGCACTACTTGTAATAATCGCAAGGTTGCTATTTAATCAAGAGGAGGACATACAAGCAATATGCTGTAACATTTGAACACACAGCATGCATTAACTATAAATGAAAGTTGTGTTTTTGAACCCCGGCAATCTCATACCAGCAGCAGTCATCTGGTGTAAATACAACAGGTACTAACTAACACCGCCTATGATAGGCCCTTTTCCATCGTAGGAACGTTTTAAGGAACTTCCCCACTTACCCGAGTAAATAAAGTTCCCCCTGTTTTCCATCAAAAACAATTCGGTACACTTTATTTTATTTAGTTCTTTCGGAAACTTTTGGAGATCCTCCTCCCTGGCGGGATTTTTCCAAGCAACCAGGAACCTTTTCGAGGGCGGACTGTGCTGTCGAACGCTGATTGGTTGAATACTGTTGGGGGCGTTCCTAAAATGTATTTTTCAAACCCACAACCGCCATTGGAATATATGCGGCGACTTGTTTATTTCTTACTTCATGTGTGTTTCTATTACAACAAACTTGACAATGGAGAGAAAGAAGAACAAAAGGAGCTTTCGAAATGCAGCAATTTTTGTGGGGGATCTGTGTGCTGAAGAACGCTGAACTCTTTTGGAGTGTTTTTACTCAGTCGTAGTCTTTCAATTATCCATCCATCCATTTTCTACCGCTTGTCCCTTTTGGGGTTGCGGGGGTGCTGGAGCCTATCTCAGCTGCATTCGGGCGGAAGGCGGGGTACACCCTGGACAAGTCGCCACCTCATCGCAGGGCCAAAACAGATAGACAGACAACATTGCAGTTTATTGTTGTTAATTAGTTTTTACAAACTTAATTTCGTTACGCAAAGCTAATAGAAGTGGAGTATGAAGCCGGACTCAAAGTGGCGACCTTAGATGCTCACTAATCTGACTTTGTTGGATAAATGTGGAAAAACAGGAGGAGGTACACAAGTGGAACGAAGGTAAATAACATCAAATATTAACTATTTACTTTATTACATGTTGTAAAAGTAGTCAGTTGTGTAGTTATTAGCCTCAACCCGAGTGAACAGAATGCTAATGCTAAAAGGGCTACGCTAAAGCTGATGTGTTTGTGTTCTCGGCATAAGAGAAACACTGCCATTTATTATTTATAGATTGTTATTTAGAGCTGAAATTAAGTAAAAAGAATCGCCTGACCCTCATTAATTCATCATTTACAGAGAGGACAACTTTGTGACTGTTTGACATTGCGGACAAAAGCCTGACTTGTCATGAACAATTCTGTACACTTTATTTTATAAATCATATCGTTTTGTAAACGATTGATTTGTATTTCAATTGCTAACTTTTTCGAAAAATAACTAACTAATATTGTCTGTTTATTTACAGGGTATCAGTATAGAAATATACCAAACCACTCCTCCATACGTCATCGGCCTGATTTCTATAAACTACCCTGAACTGTGAAATACTGTGGAATCACAAACCAAACACTTCTATGGGGACCTATAGATACAGTAACCAAAGGTTCAAGGAACCAAAATAACTTTTGACTAGAAAAGGGCCTAAAGTTAGTGCTATTACCTGTCGAATTGAAATAAATGCCTTCTCATTCAGATGAACATGACAAGAGACTGGTTTCCAGGCCATGTCAGCGGTATCGCTTTCCTTTCACCACGGCAGGGAAGTGTACACTCAGGCCAGGATATACGAATGTAACAGAGCAGTGACTAAGTCATTATATTATACAGGTGGAACTCTGAAACTCTGAAAATTTGAATATTGTGTAGTCTATTTACGTCAGCAATTCAATTTAAAATGTGAAACTAATATGTAATATTAACTAATTGCATTCAAAGTGAGATATGTCAACACTTTAATTATTATAATTTGACAATTAGAGCTTACAGTTTTTGAAAACCCCACATTCTCTAAGATTTTCAATTCATGGTTTTCATAAGCCGTAAGTCATAGTCATCAAAATGATATCAAAAGAAGTTATGAGACTATGTCATATATTAGTTTCACCTTGTAAATCTAAACAAACCTTTCCACAAGTTGGCACAACCTACTCAGTGGCCTAGTGGTAAGAGTGTCCGCCTTGAGATCGGTAGTTTGTGAGTTCAAACCCCGGCCAAGTCATACCAAAGACTATAAAAATGGGACCCGTTACTCAGGTTGGAATTGTCACCAAAAATAATTCCGGGCGCTCCCCTCACCTCCCACGGGGTGAACAAGGGGATGGGTCAAATGCAGAGGACAAATTTCACCACACCTAGTGTGACAATCATTGGTACTTTACCTTTCATTTCACCAGTATATTTTTGAAGGAGATGACAAAGATTCTTAAAAGTTTTGAAAATGTTGCTAAATGTTACATTACATTCTTGTGTAATTTCCACATGTTATTTTTGTTAAATTCTACAGAAGAATATTTAACTGATAAAGAACAAAATCGTTGAGCAGAATCAAAAATAGAATCAAAACCGAAAAAATCTTATCAATTCCCATCCCTAATCCGAGTACATCATAGCAATTCCTGGACACCACGCATAATGCCCTCTTTGTGGTCGTACAATACAGAAATGATCAAAATTTGAGTTACAGACGCCATCATGGATAATATCATGCAAGATTGCAGCAACTCTTGTGAGACTTCAGCTAAAGGAAAATGATGCCAGCATAATAAAAGTATGATGATGGCCATAGAACTGTAAATACAAGTGGACATGATGTAAGAAATTGGTAAATGTGGCTCTGTCCCAGGTGCTTGATAGATCATCAACATTGTCAAACCAATAATCATTGAGGAATTATGAAGTCACACTAATAAATCTGATAACATAAAAAATTGCTCTGATAACCAATGAAAAAAAAACACTGTACTGAGACAAGATTACCCGCTCTGTGCTGTAGGTAGGTTCGGGTGACCAAGTCAAGCGCTCCTTTTCTCCTACGTGCCTTGCTTTAAGCTCGTCATAAACCTCACCTGATCTCATTTTTTTTTTTAAATGGCGTTGATTTCTCATGCCAAATATTTGGCAAACATTCCGCAAGGAGGGAAAAAACAGAGCTTCAATTGGGTATGTTTCAATCGGGGTTTTTATGCAGCCGATTCCAATACCGATCTTCCATGAGTGAAATCAGCCAATACCAATACCGATCACATGTATTAACTGTAAATGTTTTAATGTATTTATGGTGAGTGCTATTAACATTGTAACAATATTTAAACTAGTTCCTCATTGTATTGTATTACTTACAATTGTTTGATTACAATAAAGTCAATAGTACACAATACCTAAACAAAAGGTTAAAAAAAACTACTATTTAAATCATTTGGTTTTTGTCCTCAAATCCCTCCTGTTTCCAGGAAGTTATTTCCTAAATTTGTTAACATGCAAATTTAAATCTAAACTTCTTGAAGCACTTATTTTTGTGTGTTTTCTAGCTATCTTAGCAATTAGCATGTCTATTCCTGGCTTGCTCTGGTGTAAAACATGTTTAGCCGAATCCTCAAATGATAATGGTACATGATACGAATACAATACCAATAAATGTAGTTTGTTTGCCACAATGCAGGTGATTATATTAACTAATCTGGTCACTACCTCTGTCAGTCAAATGACCAAAAATAAATTAAAGAGGTGATCGGCTTTGAAAGGCACATCCCTTGCTTCAACACATCAAACCTTATCAGCCACCTGAAACACCAGCATCACTACAGCTGTGTATTAAAAGCCTACAACTATGCCTGCTGCTAAAGAAACTGCCTCAAAGCCAGCTGCAAAGAAAGGTCTAGGCCTTGCTCTTATTGCCACAAAATATTTAAAAGTGCAAAAAGTTTGCCTGAGATGACGAAAGGACTAAAGCGAACTGTGATTTCATCATAGAAATAATGGCACTGGACAACCAGCCCTTTACAATCACTGAAAATACTGGATTTTGTCAGGACAACTCTACAGGTACACTTTGTCAAATCCACTTTTGTCTGGGGCTTTCTTCCCTTCAGATGTGCACAAACTACACTTAAATTTGCAAGTTATCGGTATCGTATCAGCTTGAAAAATTGTTATAGTATTTACACAACATATACACACGTGTGTACAATAAATATACGCCTAAAACATCCATCCATCCATCCATTTTCTACCGCTTATTCCCTTCGGGGTCGCGGGGGGCGCTGGAGCCTATCTCAGCTACAATCGGGCAGTGGTACCTTTTTTACAAATTATAGTCAAGTTTTTTAAGATATCGAATTGAATATAATAAAATATTTGATTAGGACAATGCATATTGATCCACATATGAGCAACAGCATCACAGTCAATATGCCAGAATTAGCTACAATAGTTGTCCTAAGGCAGACACCATAAAAATAGACATACATTTACAGACATCATACATACATTACAAGATAAATTCCAATAAATATTGGCAATAAATACAAAACAACATAAGGTGATCAACTAAGTGTGCACATTATACAGGGAACAGGACTGACTGGTCTGTCTTTAACCACTGTGTTACTGTTTTTTGAAGGTTGAATTGTGTTCCAAACCTGTGTGTCTTTAATAGAGACAACCATTTCACAACATTTTGACCTATGTCACTGGATGTTACTATCGACCTATGTCACTGGATGTTACTATCGCTACTGGTTAGAGCTCTACTATTGACTTGACTGTTGGTTTTCTTCCGTACAAAATCCTGTAATGGTGGAGGGGCCAGCTCATTCAAAACCTCGAAACAAAACATGAAAAAATAATTATCCAAAACATTATACTTACTAAGAATAAAAGTTGCAATAATGATAGTAAATAGGCTTTCAGTCATTTATAGTTATTTATTTATTAGTTCATTTCAGAGATTTGTTGGGTTTTAAAGTACCAGGTGAGTAGAAAAACAAGTTGACTTTATATGCTTAATTGTGTTTTATTGTATCCATTAAACCATATCTAATTTACAATCCGAAAATTATGTGAACATACCGTCTAAACCAGTGGCGTGCAGTCACTAGAGGCAGGGGAGGCACGGCCTCACCTGCCATCATGGAAAGAAAAAAAAAAGTAAAAAGAAAAAAAAATTAATTAAATTGTTATACGTATCCAGTAATTATACTAAAGTTATTTTCCATTTAACTTCACCAGTTTTAGATTATTTTTATTTTTATTTTCACATTTGCCGTTCAAATACTGAGAAGAGACGGTGCGGTGATCAGCAGCCAGTTGAGGCACGTCACTGCGTTGTGCCTCAACATGGATTGTGCGCAATGACTCGGCTAACTGCTGGCCTGCTGTGCAGTGAGACTGTATTGCTACATGAATTATATTATACATTTCCATAGTTTAGTTAGCTGAGGTATATAATGTACAGTGTATTTTGTCAACAACTGTATGTGTGTAACGTATTTCTTGTGCTGAGCGATCATAATACTGCTGCGAAGACGCACTGTGAGAGGCTTGTCTCATAACCCCGCCTCCTGGTGCCAAGCACCTCCGCCGCAGAATGCACCGCCCGACGGGAGCGCCGCGGCCACACCAACCAAAGCCCACACCCAAACCCTCCACGTGCAAGACCAAATCCACCCAAAAAAAGTAACTTAACAAGAAGCCAAAAAGTGCAAAAACAACAATGCTCGCGCTGGAGAAGCCGCGAACGACCGCAGGGACACAACATTAGGTACACCTGCAGACTGCACACTGTTCCCGCACTTATAAGTAAAGGTAAGACCATAATAACGTTTTTTTTAATCAAATGTGCTTTTTTGTGTGCTACAGTTTGTAAGTGTAACGTTAAAGTTAAGTTAAAGTACCAATGATTGTCACACACACACTAGGTGTGGTGAAATTTGTCCTCTGCATTTGACCCATCCCCTTGTTCACCCCCTGGGAGGTGAGAGGAGCAGTGGGCAGCAGCGGCGCCGTGCCTGGGAATAATTTTTGGTGATTTAACCCCCAATTCCAACCCTTGATGCTGAGTGCCAAGCAGGGAAAAATGCTGGTATGAGCTTTTAAACATAACCCGTTAACTGCTGCCAATCAAATGGTGAATAAGATACTCTTTAGGGTTCATAAGTTTGTAAATCTGACTGTGATGAAGTCAGTGCCTCACCTGACATGAACCTCACCGCACGCCACTGGTCTAAACATAAACAAAATGCCACAAATTCAGTCAGCCATTTTGAATATTCCGCTCCGAAAACCTTGATTGACGTCACTGGAGGAACTCTTCTGCACTCTGAACATATTATCATATCAGAAATACGCAAACATTACAAAGACATGTAGAAAGAGGTTTGATGTCTACAATTCACAATCCCTATATAAAACATGAACACATGTTTTTTTTTTAAATCCATTCTAAGTCGTAAATAAATGAATAGATAAAAAGTCTACTAACATAACAGTGGAGTCAATGGGGTCTCTCTATTTTGCTCACAAAACTCTCAAAATAATTATCCAAAATCTGCCAACAATATTCTATTTACATCTTGTGACCTGAATATTAACCAAATATTAGTAATATTGTTATTATAAACTCTAACACATTGATAACCGAGAGTTGACTATACTTTATGTTGCCATGGACTGAAGGGGAGACTTTAATGTAATTATAAAATGAAACTGAAGATGGCAATAATGCAACAAATATGGATGCAAACTGCCTTAAAATTTTAGAAGAAGAAGCTTATGCAGCACTGAGCCGCCGATGTGTTGTTTGCTGCCGTTTCTGCTACTGTTGCATTGCGTCTCGGCTCGTCAAAATTATTACAGATTATAAATCATGCCTCTCATCTGGATAATAAGATGATTTAGCCATGAATCTAGAAGTTGTTCCTCTATGACTTTCAAGTCATACCCGGAGATGGAGACAAACACACTACAACAGAAGCCAGTGCCAGCAGCAACTTTTTTAACCCTTTGTCGTGTGGAATAAAATTAAGTATTATTCTAAACGGGAAGATATGGACATCCTATCAGTCGTCTTCGCAGTGAGACCAGACATTGTACAGTAAGCGAACGTTTTATTATGTTTGTAGTTTGTATTTCTTGTTTAGCACGTAGCAATACTGCTACATGATGCTTAGTGTTTCACTAAAGCTGAATCTGTTTAGCAGAGCTTCTAAAACTTGTAACTCATCCTCCTTATATTCAGGATCAAAAATATAAGGTTGTAGACCATCATTTGTCCCAAAGTAGTCGTTATGACTCCCACAAAGTCTGCATTATTTGCATTGTTGTTGGTGGGGAAGAGATCTGCGGTATAGACGACGTAAGCGGTGTGAGCGGAAGCAGAAGCGGGGATGCCGAGCGGGGCTAACAACCAAGGGAAAAGCTAACCAAAGAAGCGTGGAGTGTCTGGGTAAGAAGCCATTTAAACTAGAACTAGCCGGCGCTAGGCTGGATAATCCCTGCACACATAGCAATTCTCTTAGAATAAAACACAACTCACATAATGTTTTCTCTTTTGTGACCGTGTCAGAGGCAGACATGCAATCTACTGAGGTGGCTAACTATGATGCGTTCAGTTTATCGCAACATCTAGCAAACAATCGGACAATTCCCGTCGTATCAATTCCTAGATATGGCCGAAACTATTTAAAGTGCACTATTAATATTGCTACTTCGGGTAATTTCAACAAACAATCCTCAAAACAGCCCACTACCTATAATATGCGCTAAGATCATTATCTTCCAAAACGTTATTAGTTAATGAGGTCATTAGAGACAACAAACTTGACGTCGTTGGTCTCGCCGAGACCTGGCTCAAACCAGACGATTTTTTTGCGCTAAATGAGGCATCTCCTCCTAACTATACCAATGCACATGTTGCCCGACCTCTTAAAAGGGGAGGGGGTGTCGCACTAATATACAATGAAAACTATAATTTTACACCTAACCTAAATAATAAATATAACTCGTTTGAGGTGCTCACTATGAGGTTTGTCACACCGCTGCCTCTCCACCTGGCTGTTATCTACCGCCCCCCTGGGCCCTATTCGGACTTCATCAGTGAATTCTCAGAGTTTGTTGCTGACCTAGTGACGCACGCCAACAACATAATCATAATGGGGGACTTTAATATCCATATGAATACCCCATCGGACCCTCCATGCGTGGCGCTCCAGACTATAATTGATAGCTGTGGTCTTACACAAATAATAAATGAACCCACGCATCGCAACGGTAATACGATAGATCTAGTGCTTGTCAGGGGTGTCACCACCTCTAAAGTTACGATACTCCCGTACACTAAAGTAATGTCCGATCATTACCTTATAAAATTCGAAGTTCTGACTCATTGTCAACAAACTAATAATAATAATAATAACTATTATAGCAGCCGCAACATTAATGCTGCCACAACGACGACTCTTACTGACCTACTGCCTTCGGTAATGGCACCATTCCCAAATTATGTGGGCTCTATTGATGACCTCACTAACAACTTTAACGACGCCCTGCGCGACACCATTGATAGTGTAGCACCGCTAAAGCTAAAAAGGGCCCCTAAAAGGCATACCCCATGGTTTACAGAAGAAACTAAAGCCCAGAAATTATCATGTAGAAAGCTGGAACGGAAATGGCGTGCGACTAAACTTGAGGTTTTCCATCAAGCATGGTGTGATAGTTTAATAACTTATAAATGCATGCTTACCTCAGCTAAAGCTAAATATTACTCAAATCTCATCCACCTCAACAAAAATGATCCTAAATTTTTGTTTAGTACAGTAGCATCGCTAACCCAACAAGGGACTCCTCCCAGTAGCTCCACCCACTCAGCAGATGACTTTATGAATTTCTTTAATAAGAAAATTGAAGTCATTAGAAAAGAGATTAAAGACAATGCATCTCAGCTACAACTGGGTTCTATTAACACAGATACGACTGTATATACGACGGATACCGCCCTCCAAAATAGTTTCCCTCTCTTTGATGAAATAACATTGGAGGAATTGTCAAAATGTGTAAATGGGACAAAACAAACAACATGTTTACTTGACCCAATTCCTGGGAAACTTATCAAGGAGCTTTTTGTATTATTAGGTCCATCAGTGTTAAATATTATAAACTTATCACTTTCCTCTGGCACTGTTCCCCTAGCATTCAAAAAAGCGGTTATTCATCCTCTACTCAAAAGACCTAACCTCGATCCTGATCTCTTGGTAAACTACCGGCCGGTGTCCCACCTTCCGTTTATCTCGAAAATCCTCGAAAAAATTGTCGCACAGCAGCTAAATGAACACTTAGCGTCTAACAATATCTGTGAACCTTTTCAATCCGGTTTCAGGGCAAATCACTCTACGGAGACAGCCCTCGCAAAAATGACTAATGATCTATTGCTAACGATGGATTCTGATGCTTCATCTATGTTGCTGCTTCTTGATCTTAGCGCCGCTTTCGATACTGTTGATCATAATATTTTATTAGAGCGTATCAAAACGCGTATTAGGATGACAGACTTAGCCTTGTCTTGGTTTAACTCTTATCTTACTGACAGGATGCAGTGTGTCTCCCATAACAATGTGACCTCGGACTATGTTAAGGTAACGTGCGGAGTTCCCCAGGGTTCGGTTCTTGGCCCTGCACTCTTTAGTATTTACATGCTGCCGCTAGGTGACATCATACGCAAATACGGTGTTAGCTTTCACTGTTATGCTGATGACACTCAACTCTACATGCCCCTAAAGCTGACCAACACGCCGGATTGTAGTCAGCTGGAGGCGTGTCTTAATGAAATTAAACAATGGACGTCCGCTAACTTTTTGCAACTCAACGCTAAGAAAACGGAAATGCTGATTATCGGTCCTGCTCAACACCGACATCTATTTAATAATACCACCTTAACATTTGACAACCAAACAATTACACAAGGCGACTCGGTAAAGAATCTGGGTATTATCTTCGACCCAACTCTCTCGTTTGAGTCACACATTAAGAGTGTTACTAAAACGGCCTTCTTTCATCTCCGTAATATCGCTAAAATTCGTTCCATTTTGTCCACAAGCGATGCTGAGATCATTATCCATGCGTTCGTTACATCTCGTCTCGATTACTGTAACGTTTTATTTTCGGGCCTCCCTATGTCTAGCATTAAAAGATTACAGATGGTACAAAATGCGGCTGCTAGACTTTTGACAAAAACAAGAAAGTTTGATCATATTACGCCTATACTGGCTCACCTGCACTGGCTTCCTGTGCACCTAAGATGCGACTTTAAGGTTTTACTACTTACGTATAATAATAATAATAATAATAATGGATTAGATTTATATAGCGCTTTTCTAGACACTCAAAGCGCTTCACAGAGAAGTGAGAACCCATCATTCATTTTTACAACTCATTCATTCATCATTCATTCTCCGGTGTGAGCGGCACCGGGGGCAAGGGTGAAGTGTCCTGCCCAAGGACACAACGGCAGCGATTTTTGGATGGTAAGAGGCGGGGAGCGAACCTGCAACCCTCAGGTTACTGGCAAGGCCGCTCTACCCACTACGCCATGCCGCCCCAATAAATGTAGTTGAATAAAATAAATAAAATTGACCGTGTAGTATAAAATACTACACGGTCAAGCTCCTGCCTATCTTGCCGATTGTATTGTACCATATGTCCCGGCAAGAAATCTGCGTTCAAAGAACTCCGGTTTATTAGTGATTCCCAGAGCCCAAAAAAAGTCTGCGGGCTATAGAGCGTTTTCTATTCGGGCTCCAATACTATGGAATGCCCTCCCGGTAAAAGTTAGAGATGCTACCTCAGTAGAAGCATTTAAGTCTCATCTTAAAACTCATTTGTATACTCTAGCCTTTAAATAGACTCCCTTTTTAGACCAGTTGATCTGCCGTTTCTTTTCTTTTCTTTTCTACAATGCTCCCAACCCGGGGTGGACCGCTAGCCTGTCCATCGGATGGGGACATCTCTACGCTGCTGACCCGTCTCCGCTCGGGATGGTTCCTGCTGGCCCCACTATGGACTGGACTTTCGCTGATGTGTTGGACTTTCACAATATTATATTCAGACCAACTCGAAATCCATTGCTTTCGGTCTCCCCTAGAGAGAGGGGGGGGGGGGGGGTTACCCACATATGCAGTCCTCTCCAAGGTTTCTCATAGTCATTCACATTGACGTCCCACTGGGGTGAGTTTTCCGTGCCCGTATGTGGGCTCTGTACCGAGGATGTCGTTGTGGCTTGTACAGCCCTTTGAGACACTTGTGATTTAGGGCTATATAAATAAACATTGATTGATTGATTGAAAGTGCGCGTGAATGGGTTAATGTGGAAATAATGTCAAAGCGCTTTGAGTACCTTGAACGTTGAAAAAGCGCTACACAAGTATAACCCATTTACCATCAATTCCATTGTGTATACAAACAAGTTTTAGAGTCAAAATACGTCTGTTGGCCGTTTTTTCTCCACCAGTCTCTCGTACGGCTAGGATGTGCTGTCATCAATGTCACATGTATTATTTGAGAACATCCTGACACTTATTAAACAAGAAAGTTTTTATATGATACATTTTAAAACATGTACTTATTACAGCTACTATATAATTACTTTTTTTGTTTGTTGGTGTAAACAGTTCACTCCCACCCGCCCATCGGCTTGTTCTTCTTCGCTTGTGAATAATGTAGTAAATGGCAGCGTGTTGGTCCTCCACAGAGATTGCCGTAATAATAACACCTACATGCCAGAGTAACCTGGTTTCCAATTGTATAATCTAGGTGTCCATTCGTGTTAATCCGATTTTTCAAAAACCAAACATGATCAGATTAAAGGGAAACTACACTTTTTTGGAAATGTTGCCTATTGTTCACAATCATTATGAAAGACATGACAAGAGATGGATTTTTTAAAATATTCTAACTTGTAAATAAACCTAAATAAAAGTCTGCTTACAGCGGAGCCAATGGGAGGTCCTCTATTCCGCCCATAAAATCCAAAAAATAAATAACCATTCAAAAAGCACCAACAATACTCCATTTACATTTCGTGATTTGAATATTAACCAAATATTAGTGATATTGTTATTATAAGCGCTAACACATACAAACTATTTATAGCGACGCTGTGATCACAAGCCTTTGTACAATTTCGACATGATTGACTGGCAAGGTGTTTCCTCGCTTCCTTGCTCCCTGGACGTTTATTGTAGATCATAAGTCATGAATCTCACCTAGACAGGAGAAGTTATCATCCTAGCAGTCGGCAATTACAGCAGACATTGCTCTGTAAGTGATGTTTTATTATGTGTCTTGGCTCTCATGAAGTCTGCAGTAAGTAATAATCAGTGATGAAGAAAAAAAAGCAAACATTATGCTTTTTTTGCATTAATGTGTCGTGTATGCTTAAAATTATCAAAATACGTAAATATCAAATGTTATTAAAAATGTACCCTTTACCACATCACATATATACTTACATCATGTATACAAAATTTTAATGGGGGTGTTTGGATGTTTTTAAAGGCTTTATAGGCAGAATAGTGCAGCTCCAATAGGCTCCCTTGTAAGCTGACCTTTGATCGCATTTATTTAATATTTAGAATGCATTAAAATAATAATAATAATAATTAACTAGATTTATATAGCGCTTTTATATCAACTAGATACTCCAAAGCGCTCACATTCACACTTCGGTGGTGGTAAGCTACATTTGTAACCACAGCTGCCCTGGCATAGACTGGCGGAAGCATGGTTGCCAATTTGCGTCTACGGCCCCTCCGACAACCACCTATCTCTCATTCGCCAGTGTGAGCGGCACTGGGGGCAAAGGTGAAGTGTCTTGCTCAAGGACACAACGGCAGTGAGCCATTGTCATGTCTCTCATAATGATTGTGAACCATAGGCAAAATTCCAAAAATGTGCAGTTCCTCTTTGGTGTTTTCATATTTTTAAGATTTTGAACCTAATTATTTGAGAAATCAGACTAATTTAGTGCATGGAAACATACTAAATCATTTTAAAAAAACATGACCAAGGTGTGTGTGTGTATGTGTGTGTGTATGTGTGTGTGTGTGTGTGTGTGTGTGTGTGTGTGTGTGTGTGTGTGTGTGTGTGTGTGTGTGTGTGTGTGTGTGTGTGTGTGTGTGTGTGTGTGTGTGTGTGTGTGTGTGTGTGTGTGTGTGTGTGCGAGTGCGTGTGTGCATGTGTAGCAGACTTGGCAAAGCAGTACAAGCATTCATTTTAATAGGATGGAATCAAAGTGACAGTGGGGGCTGCCAGCATGAGTTGATGTGTTGTGTTCCTGTTGAACCGACAGGATCAGGATGAACCCAAACGCACACACATACACACACACACCCACACACATACACATTAGTGATGTTCCCATAGCCTTTCCGAATGGTTAAGCAATATCGCTCACTCTCTCCGTCACTCTCGCTCAGCTTCTTTTCTCACTTCCTGCCTGTAAGTTCCCTCTATCCATATCCTCGGCTTCCTATTTTTGTCTCCCAGCGAGCCCTCCTCATCCTGCTGGTCACAAAGTGAGAACCGCGGATGCTGATGCTAAAACACGTTGCTATAAACTTAATGCGGACACATTTGTTTGTTTCTGTTAGATATAGTGATTAACTTTGTGGTGCAGCAAGTTAGTCAAAATACAGGGCAATACTTTCTGCAACAAGCAGAGGCGCTGTTGAGTCAGTTTTAACTGGTTTGAGATTAAAAGAAGAACAACGTAACATCATGCAAGGGCAGTTTAGCAGCCATCGAAGTAGGAATTGAGAACATTCAGCAGTACATAACATTGTAAAACAACACAATAAATCAAAAGAACATTCACTACTCATTCTGACTGCTACTTTTAATGAGCAGAGGACTCTCTCGACAGAGCAAACCAATTAAGTCTTCTCATTAGCGGGTTGGAACAGAGCATGTGTGTGTGTGTGTGTGTGTGTGTGTGTGTGTGTGTGTGTGTGTGTGTGTGTGTGTGTGTGTGTGTGTGTGTGTGTGTGTGTGTGTGTGTGTGTGTGCACGCGCGCGTCCTGAGAGGCTAAGTATGGACGGTTGTAGATGAACTATACACACAGAGGACAGATGCATTTACAGTCTTTCCTGTTTCTATACACTTCCTACTACTTACTCTACAGTACACTAAAACCAAGGCGTATACAATAACACAGCAGCTAATGAATACCATCTGTTTTCTGTGATGATGTTTAATTTATGGGGAAACAAACAGACTCAGGAAATATTAATGAGAATAATAGATGAAAGCTTATAAAAAGCATGTTAATAGTCTGCATATTGCCTTTTGATACACGGGTGGTAGCATGACTAATGCCATATTACATTATAACATTGAGTAATGGAAAACACGTTTGTTGGTTTTGCATTGACTGTTCTTACTATATTATGTTACGAGGTCTTTTGTCATAATGTCGTCATGGTACGTTATGTCGCTACGTGATGAGTATCTGCAAGTACTCGAGTAGCATAAGCATGTGAATGCTAAGAGTGCCCGGTCGCTGAAATTGTTGGATGTCAGTCCAACAACAAAAACTGGGGAACATTTTTTTTGCAATGGAAGAACACATGGCGCTAAATTCTACGCATGGACATCAAAGATAAGTTTATATCCAGAAAAGCAATAATCAATCAATCGAAGTTTACTTATATAGCCCTTAATCACAAATGTCTCAAAGGGCTGCACAAGCCACAACAACATCCTCGACTGAGAGCCCACATTAGGCCAAGAAAAAACTCAATCCATTGGGAACAACGAGAAACCTTGGAAAGGACCGCAGATGTGGGGATCACCCCAAGGGTGACCGGTTAAATGGATGCCGAGTGAATACAGTTTATAATGTGAGAGTCCCATGCCATGTTATTGCCTTGAAGCACTACAGTTGCGTGAACACGTAACCATACGCAATCTTCAGACAAACACTATGCAAGTGTTGAATCATAAACACAGAAAATGGTGTACAAAAGCCGACTAATCATACCACTAAACGGACCAAGTTGCTCCCACGAAAGGTTAGATCTTTTTTGGGTGCATATTACGCACCGAAAGGGTTTGAAGGGGGAGGACAACTTTAAAGTGACCGTTTGTAATTTTTAATGGCTGCCTAGAGGGAGTTAACTTTCGAAAGTGTTATAAGCATTATATGCCGCCTGCTTCCGGCTTTTAGCATGTAATCTACTCCCCACATAACACAGTTATATTTATTGTCAGCTAATGATAGCGATATGGCAAAGTTTAGCTACTAATGTTAGCTATCGTTTGCAACAACATGGCTTGTTAGTTGCTTCTCTGAGCCTATTTGATTAGTTAGCCATGATATGTTTTCACAATTAATAGTCATTTCTATCCCAGCAGGCACAAGACATTAAAACAAGGTTGAGAACTCGTTGAATTAGGTCCTGACGTTGAGCAACTCAATCATGTTGGAACAACATGCTTTTTCACAATGTTTAATCAATGTTGGGTTCTGACGTTGATTTGACCATTGAATTTTGGTAATTTCCCAACCAACAATGTGGTTCCAACGTTAAGACAATATTTTACAACACAAATACAATGTTGAAACAACATGCTTTTGACGACATTTAATCAATGTCATGTTGTGACATTGCTTTGACCATTGAAATTTGGTCATTTCCCAACCAACAATGTGGATCCAACATTAGACATCAACGTTGTCTCAGTTTACAAATACAATTGTTTTGCAATGTTGTTTAGAAGTCAGTTTTAAAAAAAACATACATGTATAATCAACGTTGTATCAATGTCTTGTGCCTACTGGGTGTGTGCAACGTTTTGGTTTGGCCATAACTTACAAGCAATTTCTGGAGGAATTGTAACATCCATCCATCCATCAATCCTTTTTCTACCGCTTGTCCCTCTCAGGGTCTTTCTACAGCTTGTCCCTCTCAGGGCGGGGGGGGGGGGGGGGGCAAGCCTATCTCAGCTGCACACGGGCGAAAGGCGGGGTACACCCTGGACAAGTCGCCACCTCATCGCAGGGCCAACACAGATAGACAGACAACATTCACACTCACATTCACACAGTAGGGCCAATTTAGTGTTGCCAATCAACATTTGGGCAACAGTACAGTTTAAATGGTTTGATAGCAGGGCGTGTCATGTGACTGGAGGAAAAAAGACGGAATTTCCCAGAGTTCCTTGTAAACAAACATAAGGCAAAACGACTACTTGTAAAACAAGTCAGCTAACAATAATACGAATTACCTTCGAGCAGGTAAGCATGCTAGATAGCTCACTGGTGACAACATAGCGAAACAAATTTGGTCATTTCCCAACCAACAATGTGGATCCAATGTTAGACATCAACATTGTCTCAATCTACAAATAAAAATGTTTTGTAATGTTGTTTACAAGTCAGTTTTAAAAACCATATAAGTATAATCAAGGTTGTATCAATGTCTTGTGCAACGTTTTAGTTTGGCCATAACTTACAAGCAATTTCTGGAGGAACTGTAACATCCATCCAGCCATTCATCCATTTCCTACCGCTTGTCACTCTCAGGGTCTTTCTACCGCTTGTCCCTCTCAGGGTGGCGGGGGTGCTGGAGCCTATCCCAGCTGCATTTGGGCAACAGTACAGTTTAAATGGTTTGATAGCAGGGCATATCACGTGACTGGAGGAAAAAAGACGGAATTTCCCAGAGTTCCTTGTAAACAAACATAAGGCAAGACGACAAGCCAGCTAGCAATAATACGAATTATCGTTGAGCAGGTAAGCATGCTAGATAGCTCACTGGTGACAACATGGCGAAACAAAAACTCATTTTAAAGTCGCAACTACGACGACATCTCATTTGCAGCTCGCTCGGGGAGGGAAGAAGCGGGACGGATGAATGATTGCCAGCCGAGAGGAGGAGGCGGATGTTTGAAGACGTTAAACCGACACCAGGAAACACAACCACAATCACCGCGGAGATTTATTTAGTAAGGACCGAGAACTAAATACCGCATCTTCAGTCATTTTGTTGGTTAAAATGGCGATATATGAGGGCAACGTTACACAGGGGAGCCGTCGACGCGAAAGAGAGCACGCACAGGGCGAAAGCATAAGCCATAAGAAAATAATGGCTCACAATCATCTTAAGAGTATCAGTTTATGGAATCTGAATTGAACTAATGTTACACAGGTATCATTACCTTTAGCGAAAACATCCATTTCATTGAGCACAGCACGACGGTGACCACCATCACGTGATTTAAAGAAAGATGATCCAAAAAGGGAGAGCCTTACCTTTTGGAAGACTTTCAAGCAATATGCATATATATATATATACACATGCACCTTGCAAGCGTTGCCTCTCGGTTTGCTCCCAAATGTATAATTCCTCTACCGATGTCTCCTTTAAATAAGGAAATCCCCACTAGACTAGAATCGTCCTCACCGAAAATCTGGTTCAGGCGCAATGCAAGACGTGTCAATCATCGCCATGACCCGCCCCATACAGTAAAAAATGTCTTGTATCACTCTCCCATTGGCTGACAGGCATTACTGTATTAAAAGGTGTGATATGATTGGTCAGTCAACTTAGAGGGGGTTGTTCCACGCGTATGTGGCTTTGCTTAGTGTGGCGCTCTAGCACCTCCTAAGGAACACTGATTGTCACTGCAGCCTGTTTGATGATACTTGACATTACAACACAGCAGAATTGAGCTAAAAATAAAACAATACATTTTCCACAGAATCCTCAAACAGAATAGCAATGGTTATGAAGATATATGGAAAGTGATTTTTTTTCCCACTTCACCACTCGCTGTCTGTCACACACATCCAGATTACAGGAGCTTAATTGGTTTATAATGGAAGGCCAATTGGTGTTTACATCCTCGTCGTAAGACAAGACATAATCAAGTAAAAATCCCAAATGACATTTAATATCATAAAAAAACAAATGTGTGAGGATAAGCATGATATAATTATCTTAAATGCATGTTTAGCGTACAAAGAGAAGCGAGTATGGGTTGTTTTTTTTTGCAGTGGACTCACCATTTGTTGAGAATTGTACATTCAGCAGATGAGCACAGGCGTTCAGGCATAAACAAAAGGACAGACAATCAGAAACATTAGTATTTTATATGCTGCATCTGCTAAAATTGCAAAAACGGTTACATGCAAAACAATAGTGTAAAAGTGAGGCAAAAGGTCAATTTTTGTTATGTTTTCATGCAATATGGCTTATTCTTGGTGATACACATGACTAATACCTAGTCTATTCATGACTAACACACATTTTTCTTAGCGTGATAGCAAACCACCTCAATATCAAGGTGTGTGAAAACGTAGCTAAAGTTTACTTATAGACACTCAGGAGCAAACAAAATACTACCCCCTTGTCATCTTTGTAGCCTTTAAGTGTGTTTAAAACCACTGTATTTAACACAGGCCTAGTTATTCACATAGCTTTTACATGTATTGTGACAATGCCAGGCAGATCATGCACAATGAAGTACAAAATGTGACAGTTGTAGTACTTACACATGCACTAAAGTTAAAAACTAAAGCATACAGAGCTCTGCAAATAATCCCTGGGGCATGTCTACTTGTCTACAACAGACATAAACAATGTTAAATACAAGAGTACCTGCTTGTCAGAGGTCCTTCATTGCAAGAATAGTTCCCACACAGAGATTAGCACAGTAGATACAACTAATAAGCCTGCCCTGATCTGGAAGGATCTCCACTCCCTCTGCCCCTTTTTGTCCCCCCACCCCCTAACCCTCTCTCCTCCCCGTATAACAACACCCATAGGCGTCAACGCCAACCACACTTTCAGCTGTAAACCCACAGATTTGTGCAGCGAGTGACACCCCAAACTGTCCTTCCTTCAACGCCGGGAAGCGCACTCAAGTCATGCTGGCGGCAGATCACGGCAGCACAGGTTCTCTTAAGGGGAGGGGTGGGAGGATTAGTAGTGGTTAGAGTTCTCCTGAGGGGAATTACCCCGACGCTGCCATCTGGACAGCCAAACATCGGCCATGCTTGCCCGTGTTCAGCCATCCCTGGAGGAACAGGCGTCTTATCACGCAGCTATGTTCAAAAGAATCTTTGTTTAAAAGGCAGTAAATTTGGCGGCAAGCAGAATGAACCGCAGCCTGAGATTGATGATGCCCTGATGCTACTGAGACATGCTGGTGCCAATAGATGCCTGCTAGCAGGAAAAGAGCCTTTCTCAGTAATATTTAGTAGGATTTAGCATGAAAATAAAGGGAACACAAAATAATCATTTAAACTCCAAGTCAATTTTAATACTTTTGACCCTCTGAAAATAGAGGTACTTTTACTCCCTAAAAATGTCGAGGCGGATGCGCAATTCCACACGTCATCTGCAGCAAGCTTTGCCGGCACCTCCACTAGAGGCGCGCCAGGACACGCCCCTGCTCGCTCTGCACGCATCGCGGCCACACGCCAGCAAGGCTGCAGGCAATCCTATATCTGCGCACCTGGGGCTAATGAAGACAGACGGCATAAAGACCAGCGGACCCGAAGATCCAGTGCCGGAACGTAGTTCACTCCCGTAGTAAGCATCCCGTCTCTGGCTTCCCTCTCGCGTACTTGATCTCTCTCTGTGCCTTCCCTGTTCCCGTGTCTTAAGTCCTTTGTGTTTCCCGCTGTGCTTCCCCTGTCTCCTGTTATTGACCTGTTTGCCTCGACTTCCCACTGGATTCCGGACTGCCTCCCTCGATCCTCGACTTCCGCTTGGACACGAACCTCGTTGCTTCTCTCCAGCCCGACCGTTTGCCTGCCCAAGGACTGCCTTCTCGCCTAACCCCTTTGGTCTGATGAAGGATTCATCCAACATGCACATACAACAACCTCTGGTAACATTCACATGGTTAATTCTACACATCGTCTTGTACCTGACACTTAGAGTAGCATACACATCCCACCTATTCGTCAAGTTCAATAAACCTATTGAACTGATTTCTGCCGTGGTGTCATCTCCTTGCCCCGCCATACATAACAAAAAATGCTCTATTTCCTAAATTGTACATGCTATATTTTTGCAAAAACCCTTAAATTACAGCTGGAAGTCAACACTTTATTCCCATCGTAGTTGTTGTATTCTAAAAAAAAAAAACCACTGTGGTGGCTTATGAAGGCAAAATGATAACACAAAGTATTTGTTCAAATACTTCTGGACTTAATTTGATTTCCCATACATTAGAGCAGTGTTTCTTAACCTGGGTTCGATCGAACCCCAGGGGTTCGGTGAGTCAGCCTCAGGGGTTTGGCGGAGCCTCCACCAACTCATCGTGTAAATAAAAATTATGAATACCCCCAAACAATGTTCCCTCTAATTTTCCATATGCGTGAGCAAACGCAAAAACTCCTTGAGCATTCAGTGGAGCAACATGTGAGCGACGAGATGTGTCTGGAATCCGAGACATTTCTGTACCCATGGAACTAAAGCAAACAATTGCCACGCACTTAGATGAGCTTGCAAAGTCTCTCTACGGATATTTCCCTACAAGAGAGTCATCTCCAGCATTTGTGAGACAGCCGTTCACGTTTGCTGTTGAGACAGCAAATGTCAATGATGAATACCTCGACAAAATCATTGAAATTCAGCAGAGCCAGGTTCAACAGAAACTCTTCAGAACAACAACGCTCTCAATGTTTTGGTGTCAACAAATGGAAAAGTACAGTATCCAGTTATTAGTTAAGCCCTGGAATTTTTTATATTATTTGTTACAACATATCTTTGCGAGCAATCCTTTTCAAGGATTCTGGACATAAAAACGAAGAAAAAGAACAGACTTTGCTGTGAAAATGATATGAGAGTGACAATTGCCAATGTGAAGCCACTCATATCTGAACTGGTCTCTCAAAGGCAACAGCAGAAGTCACTGATTTGCAGGTGTGTATTTTGTTGTGAGTTCATGCACTGTGTTGGTTTTGTTCTTTGAACAAGGTGATGTTAATGCACGGTACATTTTGTGCACCAGTAAAAAAACATATAACTTTGTCTTGAATTTGAAAAAAATTGTATTTATTTTTTTCACTAAAGATAAAGAAGGGTTCGGTGAATGCGCATATGAAACTGGTGGGGTTCGGTACCTTCAACAAGGTTAAGAACCACTGCATTAGAGTCAATCAGTAGTGATAAAACCTAAAATAAATCAAGTACTTTGTTTGAAAAGTAACAGCAATTAGTCATTAAACTCCTTGTAAACTCCACAAAATGGCTTTAACACTACAAATGTTTGTCAAACATTACAATATTAAAGTCGTAAGTATAAAAAGCAGACAGTATAATATATATGTACAAATGATACAAGCCAATCCATATACTATAGTTTTACCTGACGACAGCAGGTGCAGCGGTTGTTAACCAGCGATGACTCTCGTAAACACCACCTTGCACTGTACAAACACAATAACCTGCACTGTTCTCTCGCCGCGCACCTGTTAGCTTCAGGTGAAGCCAAGCTCCCATGATCCTTCTCTCACACCTTTTGTGTGTGCAGTAACTCTAAACGTGAGGATTAGGTGTCATGTTAAGGAAGAATGACGGAAGCGTAAAAAAAGGCATGGACAAGGGGGAAAAAAGACAGTTTGGCGGTTAAAGGAAAACAATATTTGAGGGACAACATAACATGATGTAGTCCTTGAAACATGTCACATAATTACCAAAGTAATCACACATTTCGTGATACTTTATCAAAAATGTTAGTGTTTTCTTTTTTTTCTTAAATAATAAACAGTGAAATCCTCTACAGCAGGGTTATTTAACTGCCACTGCATCTTTATACTTGAAATTTAGGGATATAAATCGATCAATCGTTACACCCTTATTAGATAATACAAACACAATTGCATTCTTGTTGTATAGAGGAACTTGGATCACTGGTATAGTGTCATGATCTGCCACCTATCTTCATTTTGTTGCAATGCCTTGTTTCTGGGCCACAGGACGAAGCCACCTGCGTGCACACCTGATACTCATTTCCTCCTACTTAAGCTCTCTAGTCCATTCACTGGGCGCCAATGTGCATCCTTAGTTATTTTTCCTCACTCCTTTTTGAGTGCGCTTTTTGTTATTATTCGCATTCTTTTTTGGTCTGTGTTGGGATCCTACTCCTACTACTAAGAGTCTATCGTAACAGACTCTTGCGATGACATTTTAACCTTCTAAAGGCCATCTGACAACTTGTATTTTGCATTACAGAGCTTTCTTTCTGACGTTTGTAACTGACGAAAGTAATGGACCCAAAACAAATCGACTTTAAAGAATGATGCTTCTCAAATTAAGAATAATAGGGAAGAGAGGAGTATGGACCGGTGGTCCTTTGCTTTCTGGAAACGTGGCTCCCAGAACAATTGCGTTGAATCCTATGGCCTACAAGAATCCAGTATACTAGTGCAGTAGGGCGTTGTGTACCGACTGACCACTAGAGGGCAGTGTCGACTATTTAATTACACCATAATGTTTACATTTATGGAATGTACATTGTGTGCATAGAGTCTCTTTATCATTTAACACATTCATTCCAAAAAGCATATGAAAAGTCAAATAATTACTAAATGAGGAGTATATATTATCTTGAACAGGGGTCTCAAACTCTGTTTACCTGGGGGCCGCTGGAGGTGGGTGAGGCTGAGCCACACAAAGTATTGAAGATAATTATATTTCTATAGCGCTTGAGGCTCAAAGCGCTTTACATAGTGAAACTCATTATCTACATATTTAAGCTACATTGGGTGGCACTGGGAAGAAGTGGGTAAAGTGTCTTGCCCAAGGACACAACAGCAGTGACTAGGATGGCGGAAGTGGGGATCAAACCTGGAACCCTCAAGTTGCTGGCACAGCCGCTCTATCAACCCAGCTACGCCGCCCCATTATTACTTTAGAATCACGTTCAAACCGTAACCAGGGCAGCTGCTAGTAATTATGGGCCCCCTGAAAGAGTGTTGTTGTGGACCCCTCTACCCCGTTCATTACCACCTTCAATGTTCTTATTTTTAGTGTTCTTGACGGTACCTGGTGTAATACACCCAATTTGTTTCCTTTTTCACGATTAACCACTTAGCAAGTCAGATGCTCATAACTAATTATGAGCATCTGACAAAGGTCATTATTTACTCAGTAATTATTATTAATTAATTATAATGTTTAATGATTATTTTATCAATTGTTAATTACTGAGTAGAACTTGAATACAATTCAATGCAACATCTGTCTGATGGGCACATACTGGAACACTGTCCGGCATTGATATGTGTGAAACTCACAGTCACACTGTTGCTCTACAATGAACTGAAAACTTTTTTTTTTATGAACTGGCGATTTGTCCAGTGTGTAGCATGGCCAGATGAGAGCTAACGTAGGCTCCAGAGTCCAGCCTGTACCCCGTGAAAGGTAATGTTATAACACTAGATGAATGAACAAGTAGGCTAATTGTTTCAGTCGCCCTCAGTAGTTGTACTCTCACCATTCTTAGAAAAAAAAATTATGTCCTGGGCCCCTGCTATGCTGCTCCCACCCCTAGCCTTCTTCTCAACACTTTTCTGGTGTCCAGACTTGTGCTTTTTGGGGGCATACGAACCCTGCTGGAGTTCGCTAGTGCTCACTTAATTCCGATGAGGAAGAACAATGGGAAGGACGAACCGAGGTGCAGACCAATGTTTCTCCTAAATTTTCATGTGTAAGCAAATGCACAAACTCCCTGACGATTCCTTGCACCCCATGAGCAACATCAGACATGCACTTTGAGGCATGTACCCATTTTAGAGATCACATTTAGTTCAGGTTAAATAATTCATATTTTGCACAATGAGTCTGGAATATGTGTGTTTGTAGTCTTGATTTGAACAGGGAAATTGAGTCCATATTGTGAAGATCTGGGGGTTGTGTGTTCAAAGATGATGGGGTTCAGCGGCTGAAGGCTCGGGCCCCCATGGTGAGCAGTCTAAATAAGGGGACAGTGAGATGGACGGATGATGAGGATCTTGGGGAAGGTATGGGCTTGGCGACATGGAGCAAGTCAGAGTGATATGACAGGAAAAGGTTATGGATAGCTTTGAAAGTGAGGAGAATTATTTGTAATAGGATACTGTGTTTGATGGCTAGCCAGTGGAGTTGCTGCAGAACAGGGGTGATGTGCTGGATTGAAGGGGTTCTGGTAAATATCTGGGAAGCAGAGCTCTGAAGAAGCTGAAGTTTATAAATTGACTTGTGAGGGAGACCAAACAGGAGAGAGTTGCAGTAGTCCAGGCGAGAGATGACAAGGCTATGAACCAGTATGGCAGCAGTATTTGGGGTAAAGGATGGGCAAAGGCGATTATTATTGCGTAAATGAAAGTAAGCAGACCGGGCAATGTTGTTTGTGTGGGCTTAAAAAAAGAGTGTGCTGTCGAGGATTACACCCAGACTCTTAACTTGGGAAGAGGGTGAGACGAAGGAATGGCAGAGAGTAATGGACAAACTGTGGGTTTTGGCTAGAATGGATTTGTTACCCACAAGTAGGATTTCGGTTGTATTACTGTTGAGTTGGAGGAAATTGGATGAGAACCACTGCTTGAGTTCAGTAAGGCAGTCTGTTAGGTGGGAAGGAGGAAGAGAGGCAGTGGGTTTGGTAGAGAGGTAGAACTGGGTGTCATCCGCATAACAGTGAAAATTTATTTTAAATTTGCGGAAAATATTATCAAGATGCAGAATGTAGATGATGAAAAGCATGGCATGACACAAGAATAAGCTCTCAGGGCATCCAATCGATCGCAACTGAACTGTTTGGTTTGTCTTCAAAGACGACTCGCCTCTCATCCGAGTAGGCTTCATCAGTTCATGCTCATAGACTTAAATTGGTCAGATCTAGTGTTAGACTTGGATTGGTCTGATCTAGTCTAGAGGCTGGTGCCAAAACCCAAATATCTATACTTCAAAACCAGGAGGGTGTGCCTGGGCAAAGATGGTTTTGCCCTATCGCAGTGAGAAAAATAAATGTGTTGATACAAACAAGCAATCCTACTGTCAAAGCCAAAGACAGTTGTTGAAGTGTAATTTTCCCTCGTTAGCATTGAGTTATTGTGTGGCAGAACGATCGCTGTGGATCGACTACTACGGGTCCAAAAATAGTCGGAATCACCCACGTTTTTCTGTCTTGCCTCTTGGTGAGGGCGGTCGCATTTTTCTCCGCTCCCTCCTTCCCTGCTTGCTTTCTTCGTTTTGTCCTGTCTGAACTTTTTTGAAGCCTCTTTCTTTGCGCTGTCCTCAAATCTAAACATCAAACATGGATATGATCAGCTGGACTCTCGACGCAATTGACAAAGTCTTTTTGACAAGGAAAAGAGGTTCGGGGGAGCCTGGCTGCCCTGATGGAACCATTGCTGCGGGGTACGTGAGAGAATCCTGGGATAAATGGAGAATCATGTGCCTCTCAGTCCTTTCCATCAAGGACTTGGAAGACATCTACCTATTTGAAACCGTGATCGCGGGGCACCTGCTGATTGGGCTGGGCATTGCTCTGGTGTATCGTCAAATTCGTAAGACGATGGCAGCCACTCAAGGAACCCAACGGCTGTTCGTCGCAATGGAAGGATTGGGTCGGGCTGTGGGAACACAGACTGTGGCGATTTCTGATCTGAATCGCAAAATGGATCTCATCATGGAGAAGCTTGCTGAGAAGGAGAATTCAATTGAATTTGAGAGAACCAGCACGGACACAGAGCAGGCAAGTCATTGTTTTGACTGCTCGAAGAAAACAACATCCTAATCTACGATTTGACTCCCTCGAGTGGCCTTGACGCAGGAACAGGCTGTTCTGAAAAACTCCCCCGAGGACTCCTCAACGATGGACGCTTTTGACCTTCCTTTTTTTCAATAACACCTGGTGTCGAACTTTGAGATCGGCCCCAGTCCACAAAAACATTTCAACATCTCACCCAAGTTAATTGGGCATACATGCACGCACCCGCCCCTTCCCCAATCAACGCCTTCACCACTGCTTAATTCCTCTTCTGGGTTGTGGACGGCTGAGTAGCGCTTTATAGCGGCATATTAACTAAGTATTAGTGAAATTGTTATTATAAGCGCTAACGCAGACAAACTATTTATAGCGGCGACATGATCACTAGCATGTGTCCCTATGTTTACATCATCGAGTGGTCTGCTGTTTCTTCGCTTCCCTGCTCCTTAGAAGTTTATTGTAGATCATAAATCATGCATCTCATCTGGACAAAAGAAGGCTGAGTACCTATTCCGACAAGTTGGTACACTTTGACATCCAATTTAGATCCAGGAATGGCGAGAATGACAGAAAAAGACGCTTGGTCACCCCCTCCCCCCTTTTCTTTGCGAGGATTATGAGTCATTCTTCATCTAAATGGGAATATATGAACATCACAGCAGTCGGCATTCTAATGACAGCAGATCTTATACAGTAAGTGATGTTTTATTATGTTTGTTGCCTCTAATAACGTCTGCTGTGAGTAAAAATCAGCGATGAAGAAAACAAAAGCGAACGTTGTGATGCGTTTTTTAAGTTAATGTGCCGCGTATGCTTAAAATGATCAAAATACGTAAATATTAAATGTTATTATCCCGTTACTACATTACATGTATTTATTTTTTTTATAACCTTAATAAAGGTGTTTGGATGTTTTTAGGGGCTATTCATGCAGAATTGAACGGCTCCCATGGGCTCCATTGCAGGCGGACTTTTGATCGCATTTATTTAATATTTACAATGCATTAAAAAATACATCCGTCGTCATGTCTTTCATAATGATTGTGAACAATAGGCAACATTTTTTTTAAATGTGCAGTTCCCTTTGAGGTCATTATAAATGTAAAAATGTATGTAAACATTTTACATTTTAATACTGTTGAGTTTCTCATAGGACATGATCAAAGAAGTTGCTCTTTATGTTGCCCTATGTCTGTTTTTTGTACTGTCATTTTTGTGTTTGTGCCGTTATTTCTATAGTGGGATTAAAAATGTACGTAATATTTAACTATTAGCTGCCCATGGTGGTCGGGCCGCAATTACAACAATTAAACAATTAAACTAGAGTATAAAGTTAAGTAGGGGGCCACAAAATATAGGCCTGTGGGCCGCAAATAACCCGCAAGTTTGAGACCCAAGATCTAGCGATATATCTAATTTAGCATCAAATTGCACAAAGCATATATTAAGGCGATTCTCAAGTTTCTGCTGTACTGTTAAATGGGGCATGTGTTAAATATGAAAAGCATATTTTGTCTTTGATTGTATGTATTCTTTTTCTTTCATGTCTGTGTGAGTGAAGTTGGTTGTTGCCTATGCGAACTTCAGGAGCTCATCTACGAACTCCCATGTTGCTTTAGGGGAGCTTAACCTCATTAAGCTATGGAACAGCTTGCCGGAGGACCTCAGGGTTGCGAAGAACGTTCATGTTTTTAAGCTTAAGACCCACCTTTTTGATTTGGCTTTTACCTGATATCAATTATTTTATTGAAGTCATTTGTATTTTACTTTTTATCCTATTAGTTATGCAAGCTTTTATTTAGTTATATTTATTGATTTATTTACTCTATATATTTTATTCATTTATTTATTTTTTATGTATATATATGTATATATATTAATCTTCATATATCTTATTTGTATTTTATTCATCCCTACACATGATTGTTACTATTTTACAACTTTTATTATTTTTATTTTCCAACGTTCCTCAGATGAGCCATCTGCCTCAGGGGTTATCGACCGTGCTTGTGGGGGCGCTTTTGTGTCAGCATCCTGGTGGCTATGGTCTGATGACCTCCTGGTGCAGATGGCTCCTGTGATAGTGTTTACTCACATGTCTCCTCTGCACTCAGCCATGCAATCATTGGTCCATATAGTTGCATATGTGTGTAGGTTGTGTGTGTGTGTGTGTTTGGTATCTGTGTCCGTGCGTACGTATGTGATAATTGGGGATATGGGTATTGTTTTTAACTTTGTAAAGCCCTTTGCGTTGCATTTCTTTTATGTATGAAAAGAGCTCTATAAATAAAGCTTGATGATGATGATGATGATGATGATGATGATGATGATGATGATGATGATAATCCAGCCTTTGGGAGCTTGGTCTGGCTGCAGGGACAGCAACATCTGCCTCAACTGGAGAGTTCTTTGGGAAAAAAAACGACACCCAATCTCAGAATCTTCTTGCTGTGTGGGGCAACAATACTGACCACTTGACCACCATGCATCCCAAGTGAGCAATATTGTAATGTTAAGTATAGCAGAGGTGTAAAGTAACACATTTACTCACATGACTAGCAATGAGTAGGTTTTTGAAAGTCGTTTTTGTAAGTCTATACTGTAATTTTTACCCTGGGTTCTTATTTTATCCGTTATTTTTGCCAATATTTTAACAGTATCCTTTCCACTTCTGAACTTGCCGTCAATTGTGTCTTAGAGTTTTCAAAGTTGAATTGAATAACAATAGTTTTTCCTGTAGTGTTAGTGACGTCATCGTTGTATCTAACCAGGGCCTGCTAGTTACATGCAATCGCATGAAACGATGCGTGCGCGCGAAAAATAGTTTTTGTTTGTGAATGCGCGCGCACCTTCTCCGGTCCCTTCCGGCTTTCGCTTAGTAGAGCGACGGTGGCGCGCACGTACGGAGGTCCCCCTCACTCGCTGATGGAGTTGTGGAGCTGCTCACATGGCGCCAGGCACCTCCCGGACAGTCTCCCCCGGGCCAGATGTCATCTCTGCTGGGGTTTAGCTACACGAACCAGGGGGTATCGTTTAAGGAAGACGGTCGCTTCCAGCTGGTGTGGAAGTCTTCGTGGAGTTGCTTGGCTAGCTCAGACGGCGAACGAAGTTGTGAGCAGCCCCTAAAAACTTGAATACATTTATTTTTAATCATTCTTGAGTCGTTTAGAAGAAGACATTTTGCAGAGTTTTTAAGGTAAGATACTACACTTTAATAACCGTAATACAACTTAATAACGCAATGCTTTCCACTCTGCTACTTAAGTAGTAATACATGAAATAAGTATGATGTATAAGCTTAATTTGACTATATTCTGGTTTAATTTTGTACACAAGCAATGCACTATCATTTCTAAACTTTTCCTCTTCCATTTTTGTCTGTCTAACCACTTTTTAAAAACTGCAAATATTGACACCAATTAATATTGGATTTGTAGCTTGTCTTTGCTCACATGTAAGTAAATATTTAGACATGCAACACACACACGACCCTCGATTAACTATTTATAAAAAACACCCGACAAGACGACCTAATGCCAAAATTGCATTGTTTTGTTTGCCTATCCTTGCCCAATGTGGCATTCTGGGATTATTTAAAAGTATGTGCTTTTTAGTAGTTTTTTAAGACTCAAGCAAATAATCAAAACAACCCAGAAATGTGTAAATTCCCAAAATGGTTGCAGCCAGAATGGCCTGTAAACACACCACATTCCATCTCCCCGCTTACTCCTTATCACTCCTTAATCTCAAATGAATAACTCCATGATTCAGATGATCCTGTCTGTGACAACTAACCTGAGCTATTTCCTTGCATTTGTGTCACTTCCTGCCCCCAAAGAACCAGGAAAGCCGGGTGTTTGTTCCTCTCTGCTCGGAGTGGAAGAACATCCCCGGGCAGTTTAGGGCCACACAAGACGAGAATACCAGCAGGATATAAATGAGCCAAGACGGCTTTGAGAGGCTTCTTCACATTCTTGCTGCTGATAGCCCCGAGTCATTAGTTAATGTGGAAAAATTGTGTTTCTTACTCTGTTTGGATGAGCTGCCCTGCAAAGACACACACATTCCCCTTGGACCAGCGTAGACGGATATATTCCAGTTTAAATGTTAAACAAAATATCCTCGACACATTTAACTCCATAACATTAATAGTTAGCAGGATTATAAAATAAAGAATTGTTTAGAAATGACTGGCGATTTATTACATCTCCAAGCCACGTGGAGTGCAGTACTTTGCCGCAACCAGCAGAGGTGCTGTTGATTTTCGCTCAACCAGCTGCTGAGTTAAGCAATACTTGCACTAGATGACGTCATCGTCTAACTTTGCATTGAACTCCGCTTTTTGGTTTGTGTAGTTCCTGTTTTTAAACATTATTTAACAATAGAACACAAAGTTATTGATTTACAGGTCTTGGTTTCATTAATTGCAGTTTTAAAAAATCCTGTGTCCTGGGCTCCATGTAATGTAGATAATGTACATGTCATTGTACGTCTAATACATTTCCATATTGCAGCATCCAGGAATGTTGCCGCTGGAGTACACAGCACGCCTTGTAGGCACTTTGTAAATAACAGTTAAAGTTACGAATTTGTTGTTAGCAATTAGTCATTGATACTGAAATTAAAAGGTAGTCCATTGTTGTTGTGTGTTACCTTACTGTGTTGTGGTGTTTCTTTTTTGGACTGTTAGTAAGATTACTATTCTGTTCGACGACAGTCTGTGGAAAATAAAATGTAATGTGCCTCTGACTATGCAGAGTAAGAGTGCCATCTACTGTCTAAAGTTGTAACTATAAGCCACTCAGATGGTCCTATTACAATGTGTTTTTGGATGAGGGTGAATAAACACCTTCACACCAAAAAAAAAAACATTTTTCTGTAGCAGTACAAATGTATCCTTGGCGGGCCGCAACTATTAAGAAGTGGGAAACATCAAATATAATTTTAATAAGCCTTAAAAATGCGATTTTTCCATAAATTACTCTGTATACATGTATCCTAAATACTGACATAACTACTGCAGATAACTTACTGTATTCTCATTTAACTCAAAATAAATATTACATTTAAGCTATATTATTTAGTTTCCTTTTATAAGCATTTTTCTAACAATAGTTTGGTTTTAAAATATGTCAGTCATTCAGTTTAGCACGCAATAAAATAAAAATATATAAAATACTAAGAATGCACAATCTTTTTTTTTTACTTAAATGTAGATTAAGTAGTTTGTGCACACCTTTATTTGTGGCTCGGCTGGCACTGTGGCAGCTACTATAACTACATTGTAGTAATGCTGGTCATTCAGGTGGTTAATAAGATTTAATGTGTTGAAGCAGGATGTTTTTCCCTCCTCGTGGAATGTTTGCAGAACAATTGGGTGCAAATAGAACATAAAATGTCTTCCTCTGAGACAGTGAAGAAGTCCCACGTGGTCGACGCCATGTTTGATTACAATGAGGGGAATACAATCGGGGGAAGTTTATGACGGGCAATCAGCAGAAGAGGAGTGCTTCATTTGCTCACCCTAACCCACATACAGCACAGTACAGGTACCCGGTAAACTTTTCGTCTTTTTTTTATGTTTATCAGAGCTATTTTTTATGTTATCAGATTTTTTAGTATGATGAAATTCTTTATCGGCACAATAATAATCCGCTGGATATTTATCATGCGACCCCTTAAAAAAAAATACTGAGAAAAACATATAACACTAACAAATTAAAAAGCTAAATAATATGCAAGAAAGGGTTAAGAAGTACAATGAAACGAAAATTAGCTTTGTCCCAAAATGTATAGGTTGAATAATTATTATTTACGTTATAATATCATAACACAGACGCAAAATGCTACCTTTGCCTTCCTTTCACAGCTCTTCTTAAACTGAAGCATGGTATTAAATAGTTTTACGGCTACTGATTTGCTGTGAGTTTATGAGTAAAAGCTTGTTCCATCAGTCCAATTATGGCCCAGAGGCTTTTACGGGTGGAACATTATTGCTATCTATTTATACGAATGTTTGGGAGGCAGCTTTTTTTCCTATCCACACCAGCTTACTACAAATCTCATCTTCTCCAAAACATTGTGAAACCTATTTCCTCGCAAGCCCTCTCAAGGTCATCCCTCATCCTTGTCTCTCTTGTTATTTTCCCTTCTCAGAACAATGCTGCTTATCTTTTCTTTTTGAGGCTAACTCTCAGGACATTGTGAATAATAATCTCCTCTCGTGATGTGCTTAGTGGCGGATGGATGTCAGAGTATGGAAAGTGTCAGTGTTTGAAATGTTATTCATTTTTTTGACTCTTTGTTTCAGTTAATTTGATGTGATTTTTCTTTCTTTTTGTGTCCAGCAGGGATTTTAAAAACTGGCCTGTGCTGACTCTACAAGGTATTCTTTGGAACTACTTACATTTAAAGCGTAGCCAGTCAGATGTGCCTTCAGGTCCCCTGTTTCTGCTGGGGGGATGGCAGCGTCTGCCTTAAACCTGAACAGTTTTGAAATGATGAACAGGTAAGTGTATCTTGATCTAAAAATAGCGAATTTTGCTTAATTTTAGAGTTCAATAGCCTCCTCTCCTTCCCAATGACAGCGGTAATCAGTTTCACAACCAGCAAGGTTCCACTGGTACCAGCTCCCGAGATAGCTCCAAGCTCCCGGTTGGCAGGCCGGTGCTGCAGGTTCCTGATCGGGGGACCTACTGTCAGCTTTTGGGTGGAGGTCACTACAGCTCAACCAGCCCTAAAGTACATATGAGTGACACTCTCACCACTGCCCCTCGTACTCGCTCCCCTTCGCCGCCGTGCCCGGGCCTCCTCGGGGTCAATGTGGGCCAGCGCGTCCGACGGCTGAGCTCGCCCAGCTGCGAGGAGAGAGCTGAGCAGGAAGAGTTGGGAGCATTGGGAGGATGTGGAGTAAAGCAAGAGGAGAAGAGACGCCAAGATCAACTGTTGCAGATTCACAGAGAGCTGCAGAACGTGGAGGTGGGACGCACGTTTCCACTTTGTTCATCAAATGTCTTTTTACACAAACACTACAATAATGTTTGTAATGTAATCAGCAATTTCTTATGTGGCAATAAGTAATAGTTACATGTACTGTATTTGGTCATCACCAGTTTTGACAATAAATGCATTGAACTGCCTCACATAACAAACTTTACTATTTGATGCTTTACTTGCTCAAACTTTGTTGTTATTTCTACAACAGAGCTGCATTCCAATTCTTCTCCTGTCCTTCTGTGTTGCAGGTCAAAGGAAAAGTGGGCATTTTCGAAGCCCACATTTCTGGGATGCGTGCCCACGTGCTTAACAGCGAGCTCCAACGCAGCCCTCGCTCGGCGAGACGAGGGACGACGGGCCAAGTCCCACCCCACCCCAGCCATTGTAACGCAGACCACCAATGTTCAATGACCCGCGCCCAACACAGTCAAGTTCCTCCTGTTTTACAAAACGGGAGAGAAGGGGAGGATGAAGAAGGAGAGAGAAGAAGAGAAGAAAGTAGTGTCATTAAAATAAACTACTGCGAGGCAAATACATTGTGTGGTCGGAATGGTGGCCTTTCAGAAACAATACAAACTTTAGATAGACCACTTTTTGTGCACAGTCCCCCGGAGACTTCGGAGCAGCTGGAAGCTAAAGATGGAGATATAAAAGAGGACAGTGGGGAAAAGGAAAATAAACAAACAGCAGGAGATGACGGATATTCAAGGACGAGAGAAGTGAGAGCAAGACACCAGTCGGGTCCTAAGGTGTTGCTCCAGATAGAGGCCGACATGCTGGAAGCTAACCCCGAAACCTCTGCTTCATCTGACCCTCAAAGAAGCAAGAGTCCCCCTCTTCTGCTGCATCATCCCTCTCCCTCCATCCCCGCCGTCATTGTCACAGACCACGGTCTAGAAGGCCTTCTTCTAACAGCGGATCATGGGGGCACCCCTACCCCTATCCCTGGCCCCGCGTCCATATGGAACACCTCAGCACGCTCCCTCAGGAAGCTGTCTTCCTCATCAGCCTCTTCCGCCGGGTTCTCCTCGTCTTGGGAAGAGTCAGAGGAGGATATTTCCAGTGACACGGAGAAAGGGGAACAACTTCTCAACCCTGCGCAACTCAGCTGTCAACAGAAAGCAGTAAGTACTTGTTGGGTGGAAGATTCCCTGCTTGCTTTTCTACTAATTCATCAATTTCAATGTGTTGACTTGTGCTTTACATGGTTTCAAATACATTTTGTAGCTCAAGATATCTATTAGAAATTAGGAACTAGCTAGCCCCAGGACCACAAAAATATTATCTAACATTAAAATAATGGATTTGCTCTTGTTAGTAATCTACTGCAAAAATGCTAGTCAAAGATCATCTATACCAGTGGTCCCCAACCACCGGGCCGCGGCCCGGTACCGGTCCGTGGATCGATTGGTACCGGGCCGCACAAGAAATAAAAAAATAATAATATATATATATATATATTTTTTAAAATTATTAACTCAACATAAAAAACACAAGATACACTTACAATTAGTGCACCAACCCAAAAAACCTCCCTCCCCCATTTACACTCATTCACACTCATTTGCACAAAAGGGTTGTTTCTTTCTGTTATTAATATTTCTGGTTCCTACATTATATATCAATATAGATCAATACAGTCTGCAGGGATACAGTCCGTAAGCACGCATGATTTGTCCCCCCCCCTGTCCGTGGGACAAATTTTCAAGCGTTGACGGGTCCGCAGTTACAAAAAGGTTGGGGACCACTGATCTATACTATGATCTTTGACTAGCATTATTATAAATTATATTATAATATATATTATAAATGCTTTGCCGTTATAAATAATCTGATGCAAAAATGTTCGTAAAAGATTTCATATATAATAGGAGTTGTCTGCTGTTTTTAAGACTAATGCAAAAACGCTAGTCAGACTACTAGTCAGAGATCTACATGACAGTAGCGCATTTGTTTTTAAGAATCTATTGCAAAAATTATAGTCAAAGATATGTTTTGATGTTTTTATGAAAGTTTTATGGTATTTTTATTTTTATTTTATTTATTTTGTCATAAAAAAATAAATCATGTGTGCTTACGGACTGTATCCCTGCAGACTGTATTGATCTATATTGTTTAATAATGTAGGAACCAGAAATATTATTAACAGAAAGAAACAAATGTGCGAATGAGTGTGAATGAGTATAAATAGGGGAGGGAGCTTTTTTGGGTTGGTGCACTAATTGTAAGTGTATCTTGTGTTTTTTATGTTGATTTAATAAAAAAATAAAATTAAAAAAATTATTGTCCGGCCCGGTACCAATCGATCCACGGACCGGTACCGGGCCGCGGCCCGGTGGTTGGGGACCACTGCTCTAAAACACAAGTCAAAGATCCTCTGTGTCAGAAGCATTGTGCTGTTTTTGGAAATCTAATGCAAAAACACTAGTCTGAGATTATCTGCATAACAGGAGTTCTTTGGTGTTTCTAGGAATCTACTGCAAAGAGGCTAGTCAAAGGTCACTAATGCTTCCAGAAAACAGACTTGTTAAATACATGTCCAGACATGGATGAGAAAAATAAATACATAAGCGGGTGAAAATGTCTGAAATGCACAGCAGCACCATAGCGTGACAGCAGGCGTTCAATTAACGCGTACCTAAAGCCATGTCCCGACTCTCCCAGGTGTCTTGGATTGCAATTTGTTTAATTTGGCTGATGGATTTGAATGGAGGGTTAGTGCAGCTCTTTGCATATTTCCACTCATGTTGTTCTCCCCCTAAGAAGTAGTGTCCTGTACGCTGTTTTCACACAAATAAAAGTTTATACATGCTTTTCTTATTCAAATCTGGATTCCCCATACCACTATCATCACCCCCACAACTGTTGTCTCGTGTCAGCACCAAGATTCCAGTCATTGCGCGTGCTTGCCTGTTTGCTCATCACCTTTTGTGTGATGAAAGCTGGCTTGGCTGCGTGGACATGCAGCAACATATTAAGCATGCTTGGTCGTGCAGGTGGTATGTGGCTGAGAAGCGAGAATGGCGATGAAGTCAAAAACAGCGACACAAAGCAAGCTTTGAGGTTTTTCTGTTTATTTGTAGGGAAGTAGTGGACAATAAACACAGTTACATTAAATACTTGTTGAAGCTGTCACCACAGACTTGCAGGGAGAATGTCCATTCCACTCTTCCTACTTTCATGACACGCTCACATCAAAGCCGTCTAGCACACTTTGCAACGGTCATTTTGCTTCCTGTACGCTTTACGTCAACGTGTATTCCATCAGCATTCAGGCTGGACTAGTCCAGGCTGGAATCCTGCACAAAGAGCCTTATTTAGACACAGTCTGGCTGATCTTTTGACTCCTGGGCATCGCTCCAAGATGGAAAGGCACATGTGTGCTACCAGTGTTTTCTTGTGTTGGAGGAAGACACGCTCGACTCGTTCATTTTAATCATCATCAGAGCTGTCTTTCTTTAGTAGTACAGTAGTGTCTCGGGATACGAGTGCCTCAGCTTATCTGGATAATAGCTGACACTCTACAAATTGTTATCTTTCGAGTTATTGTTATTGTTTTATTGTTATAGTTGGCGTTGTGAATGTCACAGTGAACCCCGTAAGATCCGACCAAAACATCTGGTCTTACCTTATAGCTAGAGATGGCCATAACTTTGTTTTTCCAAGCATGGGAAGGAAGAAAATTACTGTGGAGGACAGTGCTAAGAAGAAGTTGATGCTATTCATTGAATTAAAAAATAAAAAATAAAAAGCATGATAGAGCATGTACCTAGCTAATTTAGTGACACAATTGGAGCCTAGCACCGCTTGTCTGCACCATATTCAAGCAGAATGAGTCGATAACTTTAAAATAATATTTAAACTGAGGGCATTTATCCATAAAAATATTGAGAAGCTACTGATGGTGTGTTTGACAGAGAAGCAGTTGGAATAAGATACTGTAGAAGTCCAACCTCCAAGATCAATGCTGCATGTGCATTATTATTACGCTACAGTAGTAGCTAAACTTACTAGTTTAATTGGTTCCACAACAGAACTCCTAACTCAAAACTTGTATCTCAAAGCAATTTAATAAGTGCTCGAACCTCCCAAAAATCACAAATGTATAATGTTTTTAAAAAGAAAAACACATTTTTACAAAATAAATATTCTATAAAAAACAATACAATAGAATGTAGTACAAACAACTCAAATTAATTTTATGAAATAATGTAATAATAATACATTTGTCTTGGGCAGCAGACTGTTGATGTCTTCTACGGGCTGCTTCTCTGCCGTGCAACAATAACTATGACTCTTGTTGGTTACTGTATGTTGCACACGGAGGTCAGAGTAGACAAGTTGTGTCTATGTACTAAAGGTAATGCTAAATCGTCCAATTTGTAAAGTCAGAGGACGTCACACGTCAAGAACAACATTGGGAGTTTCTCCATCTTTTTGGAAGTTTTGTGGCTGCTTGCCACGAAGGCTGGCACCGGCAGGTGTGATGTGGATTAAATAGTACTGCGGTTGGGCTGTCTCGCAGCATTGGCCAACCGGTAGGACATGTTTTTAATGGTTTGTTTCTCTGATTCGCTAGGTGTCATACGTGTCTTCTCCTTCGTACTAACTTTCTCAGTTCAAGATTGTGTTGATCTATGAATAGTCACTATTGCACCGTGAAGGCCCGTAACTCAATTTACGCTCACAAATTAGACTACATTTATTTACACTGCAGGTCAAAATGGACCAAATCTAGTTTTTACGAAATCAGATTTTTTCAGATGACTGTTTAGTTCACAAGTAAAATGTGATCTTTATCAGACTCCAGTATAAACGACCACAGGCCCAAATGTGTCCTCGATGTCACTTGCATGCCCAGTTTGATGAAGTGAAAACAAAAGAAGTTGACCGGATTCCCTAATTGAACAAGGAAGTCGCTACTACACGAGAAAACAAAAACATCGGATTTGGTGTCCAGTGTAAACAGAGCCCTAAAGCAAAACAAAAAGCAGAGAGACTGTTTTATATCTCAAAGTACTCGAAAGTTGGGGAACTCATAAGTTGAGATACCATTGTACTTCATTAAAGTACTGTAGTTGTTTAGAGTTCATTCTATTGTATTGTTTTTCATACAATATTTCTCATTTAGGAGTAAGTTTTTCTTTTTAAAAGGCATGTTACATGTTAAAATAGTGATTGTTATAGTTAAAGTTAAGTTAAAGTACCAATGATTGTCACACACACTAGGTGTGGTGAAAGTTGTCCTCTGCATTTGACCCATCCCCTTGTTCACCCCCTGGGAGGTGAGGGGAGCAGTGGGCAGCAGCGGTGCCGCGCCCGGGAATCATTTTGGTGATTTAACCCCCAATTGCAACCCTTGATGCTGAGTGCCAAGCAGGGAGGTAAGAGAAAAGCACTGGTTAAATTGATTTCAATTAATGTCAATGATGCTGAACAGTGATTGCAATTGAAGGTAATAGTCAAGAGAAAGTTCAGCTCAGGTAACAAATATTGTAATTTGATGCTGTTAGTATTAAAACAATTTACATTTTGTGAGTTACTTGATGTGCGATTTGATCCTCTAAATCAGGGGTCACCAACCCGTCAAACTATTGTGTTGAAGTCTGGGGAAATTGTTATAAATCCCATCTACAGCCTTTAGTCACTCTACAGAAAAAGGCCATTAGGATTGTGTCCAATGTTTACTACAGACATCATTCAAATCCACTATTCACGGAGTTAAAGCAACTTAAACTGCACGATGTGATCAACTTTAAAACTGCTCAAATTATGTTTAGGGCATCCCAAAACTCTCTACCATCCAATATACAGAGCCTATTCCAGTATACAGATGCTCACCATAGTTACAGTCTAAGAGGAAACAACAAATTATATTTTCCTAAATTTAGAACAACTTTAAAATCAATGTGCATTTCAGTGCGTGGAGTCATTCTGTGGAACAACTTAGGGGACGAGTTAAAAACCTGTTCTAACATGATTCAATTTAAAGACTGTTTAAAAAAGAAGTATGAGGAGGAAAGAGAGTGATGCCCTCAGCACAGAGCGATGGGAGAGAGGTGTATGGTCAGAGAGTGTTTGGGCCTGTGTGTATGTGTGTGCGTGTGAGTGTGTTTTTTGTCTCGTCTTGTCTTGTCTCATAGTAACAGTGGTACAATTGTATTGTTAGTGTACAGGAGCTTTTCTTGTTTTAGTTTTTGTAGTATTGTTCTTGTATTATATTGTTTATGTTAAATGTGGAATGAGTGAGAGGGGTTGGGATATTATAAGCATCTGCTTCATCCAACCCCTTTTCAAGCCTTGCATAAATGTCTGCCAAAATGAAAAAAAATGTGTGTTGTTGTATTGTGCAGGTTTGAAATAAATACTTCAATTCAATTCAATCTTTGGAGCTCTATTGGTCAATCCCAAAAATATTAGAAAAAAATGTATCTATTAATATGACATCGGTGCCACACCCACCCGGAGAGTGACCAACAGACCCACCAACAGGTATACATTTTAAACCCTGAACACACCTGCACACCTCATCTCTCTTCAGCCCCACCCAAAGCACGGCTGCACAAGCAAACGCGAGTCGCGTGACGTGCACAGCCAAAAAAATAATCTGCTCCAGCTAGGCCCGTAACCAAGATTTAACAATTACAGAGGTCAAGAATTGGTGGTCCAGGAGGAGCTTTAAAGGCTGAAATCATGGGTATCCCAACACCATATAAATCATATCACCTTGAGCAACACAATGAAAAATCCACTTTTTTAATTACAATGGTAAAGTTTAGCCTGTTAAACAATTTTAGCATCATTAAAACCTAAGTTTAAAAACTTGATATCATTTTATCTCAGACATGGATTTGAACCCAAGACTTTCTGCTTTAAATTTCAAGTCCGAGTTGCGCACGCCACAAGAGCCATCAGAAGTCTTAAGGAGAACTCTGTCCTCATATTCTTATCAGTGACAGAGGTTGATGTGTCCAGGAATACGTTTGGGGTAAAATTTTGTATGAAGAGCCTTGTCATTGAATAATTTACATTTGACATGCGCTGCTTACACCCACGGAGCGGCACCTGACTGACATGACAACGTTATTACCGACGGCGTTTGACATCAATTTCATTTTGGTGAAACCAATATTAGTGACGTCTGTATAGTATGTTACCATTATGTTGACAGCACATTTTGGATCAGATTATGTTTAAAGTAAAAGTGGACTTCATTGTGTTACGTTGTCTGGAGTTGTAACTGGCTGGGCACGACCAATGATCGTATACTGAGAGAGGATGATTTACAGTATTGTAATCTACATCGCACACAATGTCCTACACAAATTATATTTGCAGTCAGTCATATCATCTTCTTTTTGTCACTTACAAAATACAGAGGACATGACCTCGGTGTCCTCAATAGTAGTTACGGCCTCGGCTGCAGCAACACATTAATGCTTACTGTTGCAATGCTTCAAACATCCATTATCCAACGTTTAACAACTCTCCACTCAACCACGACCAACATCACTCGACAGGAAGCTAACAAGCTAACTGGAGTCTGCGAACATTGCTCCAAACTGACATGTGCAAAAGCATTGATATAAGATAAAACAAGGTGGCAGCTAATGAAGGACAGTTTATCACTGTTTATCCCCTCTTTATCAAACACGAAAAAAAAGTTTTTAAAAGTTTTAAATCACTGTTATGTTGGAATTCTTATTAATATTGATATTGTTGTTGACATTATTAATTTTTGTATGACTCCTTTGGATTTTTTGTCTCATGTTTGTGTGTCTTCTCGATGATTGCTATTCGGAATGTTGCTGGGCTTAGATTGGTTTGGATTTGGAATTGTATTATTATGTGTTATTATTGTATAATTATGTGTTTAACAGTGGCCAAACAGCTGGCTTTTACAGCAGAGGTGCCCAAAGTGTGGCACAGGGGTCATATGCGGCCCGTGACTCGTGGTTTATAGGCCCTAGGCACATTGCAGATACAAAATGAACCAAAGATACAATGAGATTAAGTCAAAATATTGACATCAGCCAATATCATTTCTTAAAATATTTATACATTTTGTATGTATACAGTATATAGTGTGTGTGAGTGTATATGTTTATATGTAAATATATATGTATATATATGCATATATATATATATATATATATATATATATATATATATATATATATATATATATATATATATATATATATATATATATATATATAAATATATATATATATATATTTTAATAGTTTTAATTTTCCTGAGGGAACTCTCCTGAAGGAGTCAATAAAGTGCTATCTATATATATATATACAGTATATATATATATATATATATATACATACATTTGCGTATACTTATATATGTGTGTATATATAGTGTATATGTATACGTGTATACATATGTGTATATGTATTGCGTTATCTTATATCAATCAAAATTAATCACACTATTTGTAATGACCGCACGTGAACCTGGAAGTCGGTGCCTATTGTTACACGGTGCAAAGATGAGTGAGGAGAGGCGGCCACTTTCACTTCAAAACACTCTATAAAACTGAGGTAATTCGTTGGCATTGCAGCGACAAACTTTCCTATCATTGGCGCGCAAGTTTAAAATTGCATCTTAAAGCAAAGCTCATACAGAGTTTCCGCAGGGCATTAAAAGTATTAAGTATTTTTTGCGAAATGTAAGGCCTTAAATGGTCCTAAAAGCATTGAATTTGATTTCCAGAGGCATTAACAATGTTTATATAATTGTAGGACTGCGCTGATAGTTAGTAAGTCCTCGAAAATGTTGGTGGCCACTGCTCTAAATGTGTTGTGACGATGTATTGCATTCTTATGGCAACATATTGCCTTTTCAGAGTAGCATACACCATTTGCACAATTTTGCTGAAATTTGCACATGCGCAAGTATGGTGGTGTTGCTGGGAAATTATACACTTAAAATGTGCTTACTTTATTTCCGTCATTACTAATTTGTCATAAATTGGCTATTGCTGCTCAGGTGTTCATCTCATCACTCACTTTCTCATTGACACCCAGCTTGTTTGTGAAGATGCATTTTTTAATGTATGTTGTTCGGAATGATGAGTACTACACTCTTAGTTTGCCCTGTGAAACACACACGCACTCTGGCACACCCTCTTGCAGACACTACAACTGTCACAAAGTGGGACACACGCACACACACACACACACACACACAAAAGAAACAAAACAAACTGTACTGTGCACCGCAGTGGAAAATCTTCACTACCACAGCGGACTGTTGCTTGGCAACCCTGTGACGTCAAACCGAGTTTCCCTCTTGCACAGCTGTAAATGTGCCTGTGTGTGTGCGCGCAATTGTGGGTGTCTAACTCTTAACTGCCTGTGCAGAAAAGAGGGGGGAAACACCAGTTAATCGTCATTAGCACTTGACAGCCGACAATTGATGACTATGCACAAAACAGCAATGAAACGCCCTTACTGACAGAAAAAAATGGGCACACCTTTTGTTCTTGAAGGTGGACCACACACACACACACACACACACACACACACACACACACACACACACACACACACACACACACACACACCCACACACAGGCTGCATTCTAATTTTAAACCTGAGTGCAATAGTGTGTGTTCCTCCGCAGTGTAAACTTTGCAGACAGTTTGTGTCTCGTAAGAGGACCTTATAGTGAGCGATACTGGAGTTGTTGTTTCCGCCTTCATAAATGAGTGCATCGGTGTCTCCCCCACGTCTTCGCACACTTATGTTTCACAACACACTGAGTATAACCTCTTTTTCTGAGCATCACAAATGGATACCATCTTTTTGTGTTACATGCTGAATTAGCCATTAAGCAATGGATGAAGCTGATTTCAATGTAGATTTTCAGGTCAATAATAGCTTTTGACACTTTTAACAGTGATCCTTGTATGTCCTTGTGTTGTTTACAGAGGATCTGTCTTTTTTGTTGTTGTTTGTATGTGGTCAGCAGTGTATGTGGAAAATGCTGTAGCTAAGGAAAGTGGCATTCCCCCCCCACTTCTCCCCCGCCTCCCTCCGCTTCCTGTCTGTAAGAAGTTTCTTTGCTTACCATTCTCTCTCTCTCTCTCTCTCTCTCTCTCTCTCTCTCTCTCTCTCTCTCTCTCTCTCTCTCTCTCTCTCTCTCTCTCTCTCTCTCTCTCTCTCTCTCTCTCACTGTCTCTCTCTCTCTGTCTCTCTCTCTCTCTCTCTCTCTCTCTCTCTCTCTCTGTCTCTCTCTGTCTCTCTCTCTCTCTCACTCTCTCTCTCTGTGTGTGTGTCTCTCTATTTCTCAATGGAAACTTTGGTGGCTTTGCTGGTTTTCCTGCCCTCTGCATGTCATCTTCGTCTGGTCATGCAGATAGAATAGTACTATTAGTACTTGCCCTCCTTACCTCCCCAAACCCCAAATATTGTGGACCTGTGTGAAAACACTTTAAAAAATCCTCTTTCTGCTCCCTGTGCAAGGTCTGTTCATGCTTGGGAGATTTTGATGTGGAGGAAGCCCATTAAACACACTTAACTTCTTGTATGTCTTCCCAGAGAAGTAAAACCTGTTATAGTTGCAAAGAAACGCCATAGTTTGTTCCTGCTTACACTTTTTGTAAACGTGATGATCATGTGTCCCAATACTTTTTGACAGATGGTTGGAAATTGTCATCATTATTGAATTATTATGGCAGTGATTAACATGTTATTTACCGTCTGATATCATGCACTCACTACATTACAATCTGTAAAGCCAATGCAATACAAATATCTAAAAAATAAATCTTTAATATCTTAAGTTTTTAAATGTTATTGTAAAATTATCCATCTTGCCACAATTTATTTTCCTAATATTAATTGTGTGTCTCCTCTCTGAGCTGCCACCTTACCATGGTAGAGGAGTTTGCGTGTCCCAATGATCCTAGGACCTACAGTATGTTGTCCGGGCTCTTTATGCCCCCTGGTAGGGTCTCCCAAGACAAACTGATCCTAGGTGACGGATCAGACAAAGAGCAGCTCGAAGACCTCCATGAAGAATAAAAACAAAGGACCCAGATTTCCCTCGCCCGGACGCGGGTCACCGGGGCCCCTCTGTGGAGTCAGGCCCAGAGGTGGGGCACGATGGCGAGCGCCTGGTGGCCGGGCCTTCCCCCATAGGGCCCGGCCGGGCACAGCCCGAAGAGGCAACGTGGCTCACCACCCATAGCAGGGGCCATAGAGGTCGGGGGAAATGTGAGCTGGGCGGAAGCTGAAGGCAGGGCACTTGGCGGTCCGATCCTCGGCTACAGAAGCTATCTCTTGGGACGTGGAACATCACCTCGCTGGGGGGTAAGGAGCCTGAGCTAGTGCGCGAGGCGGAGAAGTTCCGGCTAGATATAGTCGGACTCACTTCGACGCACAGCAAGGGCTCTGAAACCAGTTCTCTCGAGAGGGGCAGGACGCTCTTCCACTCTGGCGTTGCCAGCAGTGACAGGCGACGGACTGGGGTGGCAATTCTTGTTGCCCCCCGGCTCAGAGCCTGCACGTTGGAGTTCAACCCAGTGGACGAGAGGGTAGCTTCACTCCGCCTTCGGATGGGGAGACGGGTCCTGACTGTGGTTTGCGCTTAGGAGGCAAACGGCAGCTCAGAGTACCCACCCTTTTTGGATTCACCCGTGGGAGTACTTAAGAGTGCTCCCCCGGGTGATTCCCTCGTTCTACTGGGAGACTTCAACGCTCATGCTGGCAACGACAGTGAAACCTGGAGAGGCGTGATTGGGAAGAATGGCCGTCCGGATCTGAACCCGAGTGGTGTTTTGTTATTGGACTTTTGTGCCCGTCACAGATTGTCCATAACGAACACCATGTTCAAACTTAAGGGTGTCCATATGTGCACTTGGCACCAGAACACCCTAGGCCGCAGTTCCATGATTGACTCTGTAGTTGTGTCATCAGATTTGCGGCTTCATGTTTTGGACACTCGGGTGAAGAGAGGGGCGGAGCTTTTTACCGATCACCACCTGGTGGTGAGTTGGCTGCGATGGTTGGGGAGGATGCCGGACAGACCTGGCAGGCCCAAACGCATTGTGAAGGTTTGCTGGGAACATCTGGCAGAGTCTCAGTGAAAGTCAGAGTGAAACATGTTCCGCACCTCTATTGTCGAGGCGGCTGATTGGAGCTGTGGCCGCAAGGTAGTTGGTGCCTGTCGTGGCGGTAATCCTAGAACCCGTTGGTGAACACCGGCGGTGAGGGATGCCGTCAAGCTGAAGAAGGAGTCCTATCGGGTTCTTTTGGCACATAGGACTCCTGAGGCAGCGGACAGGTACCGACAGGCCAAGCGGTGTGCGGCTTCAGCGGTCGCGGAGGCCAAAACTCGGACATAGGAGGAGTTGGGGAAGCCATGGAAAACGACTTCCGGACGGCTTCGGAGCGATTCTGGACCACCATCCGCCGCCTCAGGAAGCAGAAGCAGTGCACTATCAACACCGTGTATGGTGAGGATGGTGTTCTGCTGACCTCGACTGCGGATGTTGTGGATCGGTGGAAGGAATATTTCGAAGACCTCCTCAATCCCACCAACACGTCTTCCTATGAGGAAGCAGTGCCTGGGGAATCTGTGGTGGGCTCTCCTATTTCTGGGGCTGAGGTTGCTGAGGTAGTTAAAAAGCTCCTCGGTGGCAAGGCCCCAGGGGTAGATGAGATCCGCCCGGCGTTCCTTAAGGCTCTGGATGCTGTGGGGCTGTCTTGGTTGACAAGACTCTGCAGCATCGCGTGGACATCGGGGGCGGTACCTCTGGATTGGCAGACCTGGGTGGTGGTTCCTCTCTTTAAGAAGGGGAACCGGAGGGTGTGTTCTAACTATCGTGGGATCACACTCCTCAGCCTTCCCGGTAAGGTCTATTCAGGTGTACTGGAGAGGATGCTACGCCGGATAGTCGAACCTCGGATTCAGGAGGAACAGTGTGGTTTTCATCCTGGTCGTGGAACTGTGGACCAGCTCTATACTCTCAGCAGGGTCCTTGAGGGTGCATGGGAGTTTGCCCAACCAGTCTACATGTGCTTTGTGGACTTGGAGAAGGCATTCGACCGTGTCCCTCGGGAAGTCCTGTGGGGAGTGCTTAGAGAGTATGGGGTATCGGACTGTCTGATTGTGGCGGTCCGCTCCCTGTATGATCAGTGTCAGAGCTTGGTCCGCACTGCCGGCAGTAAGTCGGACACGTTTCCAGTGAGGGTTGAACTCCGCCAAGGCTGCCCTTTGTCACCGATTCTGTTCATAACTTTTATGGACATAATTTCTAGGCGCAGTCAAGGCGTTGAGGGGATCTGGTTTGGTGGCTGCATGATTAGGTCTCTGCTTTTTGCAGATGATGTGGTCCTGATGGCTTCATCTGGCCAGGATCTTCAGCTCTCATTGGATCGGTTCGCAGCTGAGTGTGAAGCGACTGGGATGAGAATCAGCACCTCCAAGTTAGAGTCCATGGTTCTCGCCCGGAAGAGGGTGGAGTGCCATCTCCGGGTTGTGGAGGAGACCCTGCCCCAAGTGGAGGAGTTCAAGTACCTCGGAGTCTTGTTCACGAGTGAGGGAAGAGGGGATCGTGAGATCGACAGGCGGATCGGTGCGGTGTCTTCAGTAATGCGGACGCTGTATCGATCCGTTGTGGTGAAGAAGGAGCTGAGCTGGAAGGCAAAGCTCTCAATTTACCAGTCGATCTACGTTTCCATCCTCACCTATGGTCATGAGCTTTGGGTTATGACCGAAAGGACAAGATCACGGGTACAAGCGGCCGAAATGAGTTTCCTCTGCCGGGTGGCGGGGCTCTCCCTTAGAGATAGGGTGAGAAGCTCTGACATCCGGGGGGAGCTCAAAGTAAAGCCGCTGCTCCTCCACATCGAGAGCAGCCAGAGGAGGTGGTTCGGGCATCTGGTCAGGATGCCACCCGAACGCCTCCATAGGGAGGTGTTTAGGGCACGTCCAACCGGTAGGAGGCCACGGGGAAGACCCAGGACACGTTGGGAAGACTATATCTCCGGGCTGGCCTGGGAACGCCTCGGCATCCCCCGGGAAGAGCTGGATGAAGTGGCTGGGGAGAGGGAAGTCTGGGCTTCCCTGCTTGGGCTGCTGCCCCCGCGACTCGACCTCAGATAAGCGGAAGAAGATGGATGGATGGAATAATTGTGTGTCCTCAGGCTGTGCATGATGATCAATTAGACTATAAAAATGGGACCCATTACCTCCCTGCTTGACATTCAGCATCAAGGGTTGGAATTGGGGGTTAAATCACCAAAAATGATTCCCGGGCATGACCACCGCTGCTGCTCACTGCTCCCCTCACCTCCTAGGAGGTGATCAAGGGCGATGGATCAAATGCAGAGAATAATTTTGCCACACCTCGTGTGTGTGTGACAATCATTGGTACTTTAACTTTAACTTTTTAATTGATCGTCTGGACTTGATTAATTGTGTCTTGAAACAATGGGGACAATTTGAGTGCTTAGCTGCAAACAGCAGAGGCGCTGTTGATTCAATGCCAACTAGTTTTCGGTCTGAAAAAGAAAAACATGATGTCAAATCAGGCCCATACATCCATCCACACCTGCATGAAAATAGGAAATGAGCACATTCATTGAAATATTTTTAACATGACAAATAATTGATAAAATATAATACATTATCCCCAAATTTGTTGAAGAGAAGTGCCTTCCCAAATGTATCCTGCTCCATACCTCAATGTTTTCCACAACGTTGGCAGACCTGAGTGAATATTTGCATGTCCAGATTGCTGGTTGGCTGTTTTGCCAATCAAATCATAAACAATTGTTGACCTCCATCCTTCACTTACACTCAGGGCGCGCACCCGTTTGTAAGTGCCTTCTGAGTGATGATTTTTTTTCACAAGAGAGGCAAGAGGAGCTCGTATGATCACGGCTGTTCCTGAGCTTAAAGATCATGGCTCACACGATGATGTGGTCGTACTCTATTCTATTCTAGTCTACTCTTTTCTGTTCTGTATGGATCGTCATCGCGTCACTTGGTACCGTCCTCGTATTTACGGTTGTCCACCTTCAGATACTGTCGCCATCTCTGGAAAGAGACAACAATGTCCCACAATGGTGTATTAGAAATATGTTAGCCTTAATGATGGAATCTAGACAGTTTTAAGTTTTTGTAAGCCCAAGTTTGTGTGTGTCTATAGCTTCAATGCTAATGAGCTGTGTTTGTCTCCGACTGAGTGTGTGTCCAAGACACACACACTATTTGTTGTCTCTTGTGTACTTGATCGACTTATACTCTAACTCTGCTCTTGTCTAACGTAATAGACGTTATATATCAAATACAACGCAGTGGTTCTCAATTATGTTTTGTCAGCTGCCGCCCCAAGTGGACAATGATTTCGATACTATTGAGAAGAGAACCTGATCACATTTATTTATGTATCTTTTGTGTCACGCTAGTTGTTGATATGCAGTCGCTCCAAATAAAGAGCTTATTCAACTTAAGGATATTATATTATATATTTTCATTAACTACCATATATACCAGACCAAAGCAATTATTTATAATACAAAAACTCACAATAATGTCTGATAGAATGCTAACTGACAGACCACCTCGAAAAATGGAATATAATTAAATTTTTTTACTAAATAACCCACCCAGAATGTCCATTATGGAAACATGTGGGATTTACAATATTAACTATGAACGATAAAACACTTAGTAATAACAACATATAATTGTCGCTCCTCTTTTACTTCTCAGACCACCTCCTCGATCAACATATTTTACAATAAAGTAAAACGCAACACAAATGCAACAAACACAGTGAAATATGAACGCAAAAGGGTAAAAAACACATGCAATCTGATAAAATCTCACTTTTCTACAGATCTTTGTTTTGAATATCTGCTTCTGCGTTTGTCCCCAACACCCGAGTTTCAGGCTGGCTACTTTGTAATCAAACCCCGCCCACACTTCTTGGTGCCTCATCTGCTTGTGTTGCAGGTCCCAGGTAGCCAGGACAAGCAGTCAGATAATAATGTCCTGTTATACAGGAGGAAAAATCACACAGAACGTTTCAGATGTTCACAGACTGGTCGCTCTCATCAGAATTTATTAACAGAAATTACAAATCCACAATTCACTTAATTTCCCATATATTTTGTCACTTTGTGTTATCATGTAAATGTCTTTTACTTTATCTTCACCTCTATTTTCATCAAAACACTCAATAAACTATCATTAAACCGTTACTGTATCACTGGAGTTATAATTACCATAACAATACTGTATGCCATATATTTTCACACAACCCACATCATCACTCCAAAACATACAATATTGTGCCCAATTAGACATTATTTCACTGTCTTATCTTTCTCAGGAATATTCACCTTTAACTTAATGCACAATTTAGCAACATTCATTTAAATACTTTACTTTTCTTCATATTCTTCTTCTTATAATAGCAGCTTTAAGTTACTGTACTTGAAATGTTCATTGACCATTCCTGAGAGCTTAACTTATATAACCATGTCTAAACACAACAAAATAGCATGTAAAACCTCTTTCAGAACACACACATTACACAAATATACATTATAAAATCAATAAGAAAATGGGAGCTCTAATTTGGGAGTCTGAATTAGGATCAGAAGTTCCTATACAAACATTGCGCACTCACGTCGCCATTTTGTATTGATTACTGCAGCTGTGCACTGGATTCATTCACAAATACAAACTACAACTCACAAACACTTCAGAGTTAGGCTCCACCATCAGAATGTGTACTTAAACTTATAAAGATCACATGGATAATATTCAGTGAGTTGATTCACCAAAACTAACCTGTTATACAGGAGGAAAAATCACACAGAACGTTTCAGATGTTTACAGACTGGTCGCTCTCATCAGAATGACGAGACACTTGCGGTCTGCAGGTGATATCATTCAATTGGGAAGAAACGCCCTACTGCTCCCTACTGACCAATGTGAATAGTGATGAATGTGGAATGACAGCTCCAAAAACGAATTCAAACCATAAAATAAAATAAATAAATCAACACAAAAATGTGACACATTATGGGTGGGTCACACTTGGACCTGCTGTTATGTAGATTACTGTAATAATCTGTATATCATTCAAAAGCACAGATTCCAACCATTGAAATACTTTCTATTTTTCAAGACTTTTGGTAATTTGAAAAACGCACTGCATATGGTAATGGCGGCTACATTTTTTTTGTAAAAGGTCTAAAAACATTATTTGGAAACGTCCGGCGGGCAGGATAGAAAACCTTAATGGGTTGTATTTGGCCGTATTTTGCCCAGGTCTACTCTATGCCAACTAATGGATGCTTGTAACTCAAATGTTTGCCTATAACTTAAAGCATAGCAATTACCGGTAGCCGAGAGTTGGGGCACTATTTAGTTGAAGTACCACTGTATTAGTGTTGGAACACCATTATTTGAATATAAAGCTTCTACAGTAATGTTTCTGTCTTAGACAAGACTCATGCTGATAAACCATGCTATTCTGTATCACAGGGGGTCTTCTCTGTCTTTCAGTTGTGCAAAGAGCAACCCCTCATGTGACTCCTTGCTGCTTAACACAGTGAGAGCCATTAAGACTGATATGAGTGCACAACCATAGATAGTCATGTTATTGTCCAATATATTTTCATCAGGTTCACGTTGGATGACGTCATTCATCTCCTTTTTTGGTCCTCGTGTCCTCTCTATCCCCGTCCTCTTCCTAATGTAGAGGCAGCGACATAAATCCCCTTGTGTAAAGATTTGGTCGGAAAGCAATATGCTGAGAGAGCGTGTTTCACGAGTGTCCAAGAGGAAAGCCCTTGGGGATAGTAAGTGTTTTTGTTGGTTGCCAAAGGACACCAACAAAGGAAAACCCCCTGGAGCCAGGTCAACATGTTCTGGAGTCAAATGAAATGCAGAGTGTGGGAGAAGCTGGCCGGCGACAAATGGAAGAAACTCCTTTAAGGTTAGGGCCACCCTGTGTATGTGCGTGCATTAACGTAAGATTAAGCGTTGTTTCTGTGGACGTCCACTATTGCACTCTTTGAATACCCATAATGTACAGTACTCTCCTGGAATATTTTATCTCTGAAGCACAAATCATCAAAAATCATGACAATCAGGATTAACTGTCTTGTAAGACATTAGTCTTTGTCACCATGAGTTGTTGACGAACCCCAAGATGCAGAGATGGCGGCAGGTATTGTGCAGAGAAACATTATTTAATGTCCAAAAGTAAAAATATAAAGAAAAAACATAAACCAGGAACTAGGAACAGGAAACAGGATGCCAGGGAAACAGGAACTGGAAGACGAGGAACAAAAATACAGCAAGCTACAAACAGCTACAGAATATAGCTTACCGCTACCGCATCCAGCTACACTGACATTGACAAGTAGAAATGACATGGACAGGTAGTGGTGACAATAATCCAGCAGTGACTGGAGGGCAAGGCAGGTATAAATAGCAGCTGGCTGATTGGCACCAGGTGTGGCCCGGTGCCAATCAGCCACAGCTGAGGGGACAGCACTCAGAGAGACAAACAGGAAACTGAACCAAAATAAGAGTGCTGACAGGAAATAAAACAAACACAGAGAAAAAACTAAAACTTGACCAAACTGTCAGGGACAAGCCTGACAGTAGCCCCCCTTCCCATAACGGATACCAGACGTTCTAGCAACCCCCACCCAAAAAAAAAAAACAGTCCAAAGTCACGGGAGGGTGGAGGGAGGACACGGAGGTGGGCCACCAGGCCAAGTGTCCCCGTAACCAGCGGGAAAGAGTTAGGTGGCGACGGCGAGTTGAACGCCGCCGCAATTGGCGAGGCGGCTCGACCGCCGGTGTGGGTGGACCCACCAGAGACGATGGTGGCGCCCTCTGCTGGCCCACCGGAGAGGATGGTGGCAGCGCCCTCTGCTGGCCCACCGGAGAGGGTGGTGGCGGCGCCCTCTGCTGGCCCACCGGAGAGGATGGTGGCGGCGCCCTCTGCTGGCCCACCGGAGTGCATGGTGGCGCCGCCCTCTGCTGGCCCACCGGAGTGCATCAGCTACACTGACATTGACAAGTAGAAATGACATGGACAGGTAGTGGTGACAATAATCCAGCAGTGACTGGAGGGCAGGGCAGGTATAGATAGCAGCTGGCTGATTGGCACCAGGTGTGGCCCGGTGCCAATCAGCCACAGCTGAGGGGACAGCACTCAGAGAGACAAACAGGAAACTGAACCAAAATAAGAGTGCTGACAGGAAATAAAACAAACACAGAGAAAAAACTAAAACTTGACCAAACTGTCAGGGACAAGCCTGACAGTCTTGGGCTTGGGACAGTATAATTATTATTCTGACAATACATACTATGCAATCCTAGGGTATATTCAAAATTAACCGTTTAAAAGTGAGTGTTATTCTCAAATTCGAAAAAAATCTATGTTTAAAATAGCGATAGTTTAAAAAAAATAGTAACAAGATAACTGAAACATAAATGTATAGTAAAAAATTGCCATCAGGAGTTTTTTTTTGATTAAGCGCTAAATACCCATCCATGTTCTACCGCTTGTCTCTCTCAGGGTTGCGGGGGTGCTGGAGCCTATCCCAGCTGCACCCGGGCGAAAGGCAGGGTGCAGCATTCACACACTAGGGCCAATTTAGTGAACCGCTGCTCCACTGTGCTAAGTGCTAAATATGCCAATTGCCAACATTGTAAACTACATCCATAAAATAAAAAAATGCCATGGAAAACACAATCATCCCATTCAACATCACGCTTTAATTATTTGGTATGAATGACGCATTTCAAGCATAGAAATGGCTAAATGAACAAAAAATATCACATGAGATCAAATCAAATGCCTTGTTCAGTATTGTGACTATTAAATGGCTCAGCCTTACACAACATTACTACATTGGATTTACGGAGTGTAAAGGTGACTATGTGGGTGTTTTTTCATGTCTGGGGGGCTATCTTCATGTTAAAAAGTATTAAGAAGATCCTAAACTGTTTTTTATGCTCTAGCTATGATAATATTCACTTTTTGATTAATCATTCCTACTTTGCAGAAATCAATTTACTACAGTCAGGCCTTAGACCTATTAACAGCGATAAACAAGGGTTTACTGTAATGTAATTTTTTTTTTTTTAAGTAGCAATAAAAACCTACAAAGTGAGGAAAATACAAACTGTGAAAACAAGTATGTAACAATTATATTATGGAGTACAAAATCACCATGTCCTTTTTATTGTTTCTTGTCTGCTGGCTTGATGTTGAAATCAAATTGACTGACTAATGATGGTGTTGGTGTCTTTGTGTTTTTTTTGCAGCACAAGTCATGGAAAAAGATCAAGAACATGGTTCACTGGTCTCCATTTGTTATGTCCTTCAAAAAGAAATATCCCTGGATACAACTGGCAGGACATGCAGGTATGACGTCTCACACAAACGCCTCGTTATAATATTGTGTTAGTTATATATAATATATAATAATATAATGTTATAATAAACGTCTCTCGTTATGTACACAAGAGTGGACGTAAAGACCACTAAGTGTGTTGTGATCAACAACACTAATTGAGTTTCGGGGGGTCAAACGGAGGTCGGAAATGGGCCTTTTATAGCGTTTGTACAGCAGACCATGTTAACGGTGGTTCCCCACCACTGGTCCTACGCGTCAGGGCCCTAAAAGGAAACAGCAGAAGGCGAGCGCAGCATGTCACAAGCGTCTATTTGGATCATCTCGACCCGAGCGGACTGTCCCCAATGCTAACGCAGCGTGTCTCTTCACAGGGAGCTTCAAGGCTGGAGCAAATGGACGCATATTAAAAGTAAGCGAACCATCGCCTTCTTTGTCTTGTTGTCTTGTAAAGTCCAAATTATCTATTTTGTAGAAACACTGTGAATGCGAGCAGCGCTGTCTGTCCATGCTGATGAAGGACGTGCTTTGCCCCTATGTCCCCGGTTACCATGGAGACATCGAGAAAGACGGACAGAAGTACAACCAGATGGAGGACCTGCTAGCTGAGTTTGATTACCCATGCGTGATGGACTGCAAGATGGGAGTTAGGTGAGACAAATACAAGCCGGTGTACCTAAAAGGGCAGAGCAAGACACACAAGTCCACTGATTAGTTAAAGGAGGGCATGTCAAAATGACAGGACAGCAAGTGTCCTTCATGATTGTTTGTGTGGGCGTTCATGCCATGCTGTGATATTTCAATATTTAGATAACTTACATCCAAGAATGTTTATTTTCTTCAGTGTTTGATAAAACTTGAAATTAACTTAAAAACTAACTTGCTTCAAGTTTTATACTGCTCATAATAAATAAAATATAGATTGAATGTTTTTGTTCTTTTGTGAAATCCTATAACATTTGATCATGAAGTAGTTTAGATCTTTGGAAAATTAATTTCCATTACATGAATGAACACTTCCTGAAAAGTGATTCACATCATGGGGTTAAGAAGCTATGATGAAATGTTCACACTCTTTCCCCCGCATCCTCTAGGACGTATCTGGAGGAAGAGTTGACCAAGGCCCGGAAGAAGCCCACCCCGAGACCAGACATGTACCAGAAGATGATCGAGGTGGACTCTGAGGCGCCGACGTCCGAGGAAAAAGAGCAGAAGGTGGTCTCCAAGCCCAGATACATGCAGTGGAGGGAGACCATCAGCTCCACCGCGACGCTTGGCTTCAGGATAGAAGGAGTCAAGGTAGCTAGGACACACAGAAGAAGGATGTGTGTATCCTTCCTTTAAGCATTGTGTTTGTACGCACATGTGGGCGTCGATGTCCTTTAGGGTATGATCTAACTTCCTGTTTTTCTACAGAAAAACAAGTGTACGTCAGCTTGTCTTTGTCATGACTGAGGCCTGTCGGTGGCAGCTCTGTCGGCCTTTACCATCTGGCCATGACACTATACTTTCACACTCACACATGCACATAGACACACAGACGTGACTATACAAGGACATTCATGGCCTCCCGGTGCTCTGTTGCCATGACACTGAGGGTTATCCCAAGAAGTTGTGTGTGTGTGTGTGTGTGTGTGTGTGTGTGTGTGTGTGTGTGTGTGTGTGTGTGTGTGTGTGTGTGTGTGTGTGTGTGTGTGTGTGTGTGTGTGTGTGTGTGTGTGTGTGTGTGTGTGTGTGTGTGTGTGTGTGTGTGTGTGTGTGTGTGTGTGTGTGTGTGTGTGTGTGTGTTTGAGAGTTGTTCCCAGACTTGAACCATGAAGGGTAAAAAAAAGTGTTGTCTCTCCAAATAGTATCTTGTTGCTTGGCAGCCAGCGGGACACTATACGCGAGTCTTTGGGATTCTGATTGTGCTGCTCATCCACTAGTGCGCTACCAGTGCTGCAACTGACGCCTGCTAATCCCTGCTAAAATTAACCCATTTACGTCCCTCTTATGACCCTTTGTTTTCGCCATTGTTTGTCGTCTTGAGAGTCCGTCCTCTTCTTCACCTCAGAAGTACATAAAGAGTGGGAGTATAGGTGTTCTACAGGGCACCACCTCAGGTCCCTTTCTATTCATTTTCCCATTTGCATAATTGTAGTCCCCTATGATGCAAAGGTGATTTTGTAATGGTGTGCTTGTAAACACATCATTAGAAATGTATTAGTATAAATATGTTTTCCGAAAAAAATCTTTCATCTCCCTTACTTTTTTTTTCGCTTTTGAAGTATTTTTGTAAAAATGATTTGATTTAACCAGGGACTTTTGTTGGATGAGCCCACATCGTCTTTTCATGTGTCATTTTGTATGAAAAGAAAAAGGTTTCCACTACACATTTTAAACTAAATCCAACTAGGGCAGCAACAACTCGATTAAATCGATTAAAAACGATTATTAAAATAGTTGCCGATTAATTTAGCCATTGATTCGTTGGATCTATGCAATGCGCATGCGCAGAGTTTTTATTTTTTATTTTTTTATTATTAAAAAAAAGATTATTATTATTATTATTTTTTTTTAATAAACCTTTATTTATAAACCGCAACATTTACAAACAGCTGAGAAACAATAATCAAAATAAGTATGGTGCCAGTATGCTGTTTTTTTTCCAATAAAATACTGGATAGGATAGAAATGTAGTTTGTCTCTTTTATCCGATTATTAATCGATTAATCGAAGTAATAATCGACAGATTAATCGATTATCAAATTAATCGTTAGTTGCAGCCCTAAATCCAACTATGTGTCAGTCAGCTACATGTCAGTCAGCTATAAACGTGTGAGCTGTAAGTTTGACGATGTTGTTTTTCTTTAGCCTATAAACGAACCTAGTATGATGTTGCTTTTAAAATGTGAGTGAAATATTAGCATGTAGCTAACATAGATATGCTAGTAGGCCAGGAAGTTTCAGGTAGGGCTGCAACAATTAATCAATTAATTTGATTAGAAAAAAGATTTATATTATGTTGCTTTGATTAATCATTTAATGAGTGTAACTAATAGAAATTGATTAAATTTAGACCGCATGGAGTTCCTGGAACTTGAAATATGCGGACAAAGTTTGCCGCCAAAATACAGAACACATGAGAGTGATGGCATGTGGGTGCTGTGATCTGTGGCAGCCAACAGCAAGGAGAAAATGTTAACACATGTTAAAAGTGCAATTTAAATGTTTATGTTGTGCATTTATTAGAAAAAAAGAATGAAGGTTATGGCAGACAGAAAATGTGTTTTTTTCAACTATTTTCCCTTAAATACGCATTTTTGAACATTGTGTGTAATGTTCTATATTCTTAATGAAACATCAAAGTTTTGGTATTACGGGTGCTTGCTACAGTCATTTATTGAACAGGCTTCAACCTGTGTGACTGCCATCTACTGGTCACACTTATCATTACGAGGTCAGCACAACCAGAAATAATTCATACACAAAGCGCACAGGTTTCATTTTCTCAATTTTTGAGAAAACAAAACGATTTTAAGTGCACGTTACAGTCCGAAGAAATACGGTATCGAGCAAAGGCTGTAAATACTTATGTACATGTGATTTCTTAGTTTTTTATCTTAGTTTTTTAAATCTCTAAACAACATTTTCACATTGTAATTATGGGTTGTTGTGTGTTGAATTTTGAGGACAAAAATGCATGTATTCCATTTTAGAATAAGGCTGTAACGTAACAAAATGTGGAAAAAAATGAAGCGCTGTGAATACTTTCCAGATGCACGGTGTGGCTCACGATAACGTGTCCATGTGGCGATGCTGCGAAAGGGGTGAAAATAAACCGTACACAAATAATAAATTTCATAGTTTGCAGCATAAAATAATTTAACCAGACTACACACAGCAGCAATGCAAAAATGGTTTTGGCTGAATATGCATGAATACGTACGTAACTGTACATGTATAATGATTAGTTAAAAGTATGACAGTATTTGATCTGGGCAATAGTAAATCATGTTTCTGTCTCTTTAAGAGAATGTGTCTCCAGTATAATGGAGGATTTAGCCACATGGTTCTCATACTGTAGTGTGTGAAAGAAAATATAAAAGCTTCTTTACATTGTAGTCCTGTGGGCTTTTTACTACCTGAGTAAGCCAAGGCATCTTATGATCCCGTCTCTCAATAAAATAACATTATAGTGGCAAAAACAATACACGACGAGATGTGTCGATTATCTTATCGTAATGTTAAATACCGTGATAGCTTGCTATATTGTCACAATCCTTAGTGTTGCTTGCATTTTGTCCTCCTGTTCCACTCATTAATGTTACGTTGTTCTATGTGATGTATGACATCTATTACATTGGACAAGTGCACAATTGTGTGTGTATGTCAAAAGTGGATCAAGCACACAATATAGTGCTTTTTGCAGACACAAACAAAGCTCTTTAGCTTTAATACCAGAGACTCATGCATACACCAAACTGTTCCTAGTAGGGCTTACTAAAAGCACTTTTAAACACACTATTGTCTTCCTGATGCTTATGTGTAAAGTTTGACAAGATAAGTGTTGTAATGTAGTCAGTTGTGCACTTGTGATGCAGGTGTGTTGTCCATCTGTGCTCTACAGAAAGAGGACGGGACTGTGAACAGAGACTTTAAGAGGACAAAAACACGCGAGCAAGTGATGGCGGCGTTCCGTGACTTTGTCAAAGGCAACAACGACATACTAGTAAGTGTTCTCTTCAGGATTGCCCAGAAAAAGTACAATCCTACTAAGCTTTAGTCCTCAAAGTGTGTGTGCAACTGCAGCCTCGATTTTGTTTGTGGAGTTGTCTTCTTCCTCTAAACACACACGCACAAATAATAGTGACATAAAAATTACATTGTCTAGCCCGTTACACAAGAAAACACACATACTTATAACTTGAAAGCATTGTGCGCGAACAATATGACTGACACATGTTACCCAGCTTAGTGTCAGAACTGGGTTAACTAGATATTTAAGCGTGTTTGTGTGTGTGTGTGTGTGTGTGTGTGTGTGTGTGTGTGTGTGTGTGTGTGTGTGTGTGTGTGTGTGTGTGTGTGTGTGTGTGTGTGTGTGTGTGTACAGAATTGTTACATAGCCAGGCTAAAGGAAATCAGGGCCGTTCTGGAGATGTCACTGTTCTTCAAAACTCATGAGGTAATGTTCTCCAAAGTGATGCTGACCTTTGACCCGCAGACAAAAGAAGGATATTTGAGGATCTAACCATCTGTAATATTTTGCGTGCAGGTTATTGGCAGCTCCTTGTTGTTCGTTCACGACAGCAAAGGGAGAGCCAAAGTGTGGATGATCGACTTTGGGAAGACCACTGCTCTACCAGAAGGAGAGGAGCTAAACCACCATACATCCTGGCAAGAAGGAAACAGGGAAGACGGTTACCTTTTTGGACTGGATAATTTGGTGGACATCATTTCTTGTGTGTCGAACACTGAAACTTGAGTTTTATTTTTATGTAAACCCAGCAGAAAGGTTCAGACACACACATTATTGCCTTAAACGTTTGGGAAGGACATTGCACGTTTGCAGAAAAACACTCAAGCTTTATAATGTCTTATGGAACAGAGCAAGAAATTCACACCTTTAATGCACATTACAAGTTACACTTTAGTGACCCCTGGTGGAAGTCTGAGGAAAGACAAACTTATTGTTTCGTTATTTGAAAGAAACCACATACAACTTATGCAAACTGGTACATTGCCATTATAACATAACATATAATAACCTCCAATGTTCAAAACTAACCATTCAGGCCTGAAAAAAAGATTATTTAAAATATTTCCAGCTATTTCTAAGTATATGTAAGATTTGTAAAACAAAAATATCTTAATTTCAGAAACTTGCCTGCACTTCAGATGAGTTAAGTATGTTTTACTTTCTAACTTTAGTGGAGCAAAATTTTAAAATGACAGCTAAATTTACGCAAGCTCTTACCTGTTGTGTTATTTTGCTCCTGGGATTTGTTCAAACGCTGTACAGTAAGTAGATGATTGTTTTTATTGTATATTTTTTCAGTTGAACATGATTTTAGTGCACTCCAAGTCCTGCTGAACACTTACTTTATTTAAAATGTCTTACCCTCATTTGTAAATTATGGCTTATTATTTTAGGTCTTAAATGAGTGCGTGTTTATTCGGGTCATAAAGGTTGCTTTTGAATTTGTGCCTCACTATTTATGACATATTTGGTTTGAGCTGAAAGTGAAGTGTGTGTTCTACCACCTTATCTCATTTGGAATCTGATGATATGACAGAAGAGAAGACCAGACTCACACTTATTTGGTGAATTGATGGATGCTACAAATGTGTCTTTTTTTCAAGTGGTATTGTGCAATCTGTGCCTTACTGTGCAGTCTTCCTGTTCAACAGCTAGGAGTGTCATGTAGCAGCCGGAGAGACACACTTGTTTTTGTTGGACAAAAAATATTGATTTTATTTTGAAGGGTCAATCCCGGCAAAAGTGCTCATGTTTCCGGTTTGTTGTGCCACACTTATACATTGTGTTGAGTACATGTTTGCAGTGGCTTAGATGTTCACGTGGCCCATGCAGTGCCTTCTTTCATAGTTTCAGTTTTGTTTTTACACACTAAAAACATTGTAACCCGACATGTGCAGGTAGTTGACTAGCTTTGCTTTTGAGTTATTTAACCAATTCCAGTCGTAAACAAACCAAGTGGATTCTGTTACATTACAGTTACTACTATTTAAGCTACAATGGAGAAAACACGTCTTTAAATATTGCTGTGATACCAAATCGTTGACATATGTCCCCGAATGTGCACTTAAACATTGTATTAGCATGTATTATATTTGCTGGTTTGAATATTTATTATTATATGGATGGTTTCTTAAAAGAATGGTGAAAACACGTGTATGTGTGATTTCTTGCATTTTGCCCATTTTTTCCATTTAAATCTCATGGAATCTATCACTTGCAATATAACGTATTCTATTCAGAACCTTTTTTGAGTCTATTATTTAATTTATAGTTAAAATACCTGTATAGTTTATTACAAATCTTGTATGCATAGTTATTTTAACCATGTACAACCTCATATTTATGAAACAACGTTGGTGTTTTGAGTGGAACTAGGACGAATACATACTGGTCTTTTGTTAAATGGGACACAAAAACTGATTTCGAATTCTATATAGCAATTAATAATAATTTAACAAACACTGCTTTAATACATTATTGGTGTTTTCTTGCCAGTTGAAGATAACAATGTCCAGTCCTTAAATATTTTTATTTTTATTTCAACGGGGCGATTTGGTGTGAAAATGCCTCGGCACGTACAAGGGTATTTTGAAATTAATTATATTGAACAAAATAATAAAAAATAATATACAAACAAAATTAGGCACTTTCAATGCAATTCAATCAATAATTTACAACAGGTTGAGCGATTTTCAATAGTTATCAATAAAAAATAAATTAAATACAATCCATTTACAGTACTGTAGCATCCAGAAGAAGTGCACACAAAGTCTGACGCTCTTTTTAAAGTTTTATTGAGCAACCTATACTAACACAGCTCAACTTATATCGTTCCTTCCACATGCACGCTGTCGTGCCAAATTTATTCCCCCCTACAAAAACATTCCCCCCCATTTACTTCTGGGGATGCGTCCAATAAACTCACAAAGTTGCCGGGGGTCCTTAACCGGCACGCAACTGTCCTGTTTCACGCCTGTACAAAAAAAACAATAATCGATTTCTTCAGATTCCAGCAGCTGTCAAAGACGAAGTATATACCCACATATCCTTCCAGCGACGGGCAGTCAAGGTTTTTGCAGGGGGAAGAAATTTGGCGTGACAACGTCTATCCTCGTTCCTCATTTCCGCAACAACGAACGCTTCCTCCCTTTCCGCCAATCACCTTACAGTCCTGGTACGTTCATCACAATGGGAATTCTGAATTTCACTCACTCCAGAGCACAACATCAACCTCATCGGGTCGTTAAAGTACAAACAAAAGTTGTTTAAGAAAACAAAAGTAAAAATATTAGAGACAATCAAAAGCAAAATATACTTATAACATAATAAACAGGGCTTATTTAAAAATAAATAAATGCATCCAATAAAAACAATAATTTGAGGGCTTTCCTATCGTTTGAAATTGTCCAAGTTTGAACTAACAATTCAAAAGCACTATGGTTTTCACTTTTAAAAAATCTACTTTTTTCAATGAAAACATTTCCTAGCTTTAGAATAATTGTAATAATCATTACTAGGTTGCTGTCTGTAATAAATAGGCCTACCATCTACCATCGTTAATGGGGACATATTTATTAGGGCTGCAAATCTTTGGGTGTCCCACGATTCGATTCAATATCGATTCTTGGGGTCACGATTCGATTCAAAATCGATTTTTTTCGATTGAACGCGATTCTCGATTCAAAAACTATTTTTTCTCGATTCAAAACGATTCTCTATTCATTCGATACATAAGATTTCAGCAGGATCTACCCCAGTCTGCTGACATGCAAGCAGAGTAGTAGATTTTTGTAAAAAGCTTTTATAATTGTAAAGGACAATGTTTTATCAACTGATTGCAATAATGTAAATTTGTTTTAACTATTAAATGAACCAAAAATATGACTTATTTTATCTTTGTGAAAATATTGGACGCAGTGTGTTGTCAAGCTTATGAGATGCGATGCAAGTGTAAGCCACTGTGACACTATTGTTCTTTTTTTAAATTTTTTATAAATGTCTAATGATAATGTCAATGAGGGATTTTTAATCACTGCTATGTTGAAATTGTAACTAATATTGATACTGTTGTTGATAATATTCATTTTTGTTTCACTACTTTTGGTTTGTTCTGTGTCGTGTTTGCGTCTCCTCTCAATTGCTCTGTTCATTGCAGTTCTGAGTGTTGCTGGGTCGGGTTTGGTTTTGGAATTGGATTGCATTGTTATGGTATTGCTGTGTATTGTTTTGTTGGATTGATTAATCAAAAAATAATAAAAAATTAAATAATAAAAATAAAAATTAAATAAATTAATAAATTAATTTAAAAAAAAAAAAAATCGATTTTTTAAAAAATGAGAATCGATTCTGAATCGCACAACGTGAGATAGTGCCTGTGGTCAAGGCTCATATCGTTCAGTTTCGCTCCCACACCAACGGCACAACATCATTTTTACTTCATAAAATAGATTTACTGGTAGTAAGTAAGATACCAAAAGTTCGGAAATTGACACCTAGCCCATTTTGTGTAATCGGTGTTGAAAGCCGGTACTATTTTTCAGTGAGGCGCAGTGATATCTAGTGGGGAGTGGCGCGGTTTTGGTCACATGGACCAATCAGGTAGCAGCTTTATTCTAACAACATACCTGCTATGGCGACGACAACATCCGAGAGTGAAGAGGAACGAAAGACCTCAAAAGTTAGAAAAAAAGTGCGTAAAGAGGAAAATAAAAGATGCTATATGCATCTTTCATCTGTGAACAATGAGGACGTCCAGCACTTCACTCGGACACGGTGGGACACATACAGAAACTATTTAAAACAGTGGCTTTGTCTGCAAGACCAGAACAAGCATCTGGCAGAAATCTATAAACATTGCTCGGATGTAGATTTTGACGCTATTCCTGACGACGCTGGGTTTCACGCAACATGCTACCGACGTTTTACAGATAAATCTGCATTGTTTTATGCCGAGAAAAGGACCGCACGGGCGGTGGGAGAACCATCTGCAGCCGCAGGTCAGTCAGCAGGCACGTCTGAAACTCCCCGAAAGAAACTTCGATCTCGTTCAGGTTTGCCCGTTGCTTCTGCCGGCCCCGTCCTGCCAGCCATCTGTATAATTTGTCAAAAAGTGGAAAAGTACACTCGTGTGGGAGGAAAACGCCAGAGGGATCAACTCACACAAGCAGAAACCGTGTCGGCAGGTATGTGACACACACACACACACACACACACACACACACACACACACACACACACACACACACACACACACACACGTGTGTGAATCTATAGTAATAATGTTACAGTACATAGCGTAGGATTGAAAGAATGTGTTGTTACTTTGTAATAACCAAATGGACCATTTATACACTGTCAGAGTTAAGGGGAGACCTTGGAATTTAAAAGTTTGAGAACCACTGGCCTAGAAAAGGAAGCCCCACCCATCCCCCCATATACCTTCACACCACAGCCCCAATCTCTCTCTCCCCCCCACACACACACACACACACACACAAGGGGTCAAGAAGGATTTGCTTGCAGCACCAGAAAGGGGGGAAGAAGCTGTCAAAGTCTTTATTGACCAAAGACTGTTAACAAAATCAGTCGACATTTTTGCCCCCATCAAGGCTCAAAAACTGAAGACCTTTAGTGACCAGGCAAAAACAAAGACAAAATCTGCAGCAGCCAAAGATGTCATTCTGCGTGCAGACAAGAAACTTTTCTCCAGGCTACTCATTATTGGTCAAAGTAGAAAGGTAGACCTGAGGCAAATTCTGTCCTACTCCTTGGGAACGGTTTCATATCCCTTAGCCAGTACTGATGGGTCACTTGCTAAAACAGACAAATCTGCCTTGATGAATATATTGGAGAACAAAGACAAAGACTGCTTAGTTCAGCAAGTTCCGTCAGATGGAGCTATTCTCTTCGATGGCATGGCAGTCATTCAAGCCATGCATTCCAAACCAGCTACCTTTGGAGAGTTGGCTGACAACTTACTCCAGTACGTGGTCAAGATAGCTCTGCAGCACAAGTGTACAAGGATAGACTTTGTCATTGACCAGTATCCAGAAATCAGTATTAAAAACCTAGAGCGGTCACGGAGAGCTGAGGGTGGTACACAACAGGTGCAGATCTATGGACGGGATCAGAAGGCACCCACACAGTGGAAAAAGTTTCTATCTAATGGGACCAACAAAGCAGCACTGGCAGAATTCCTCTTTGTTGCATGGCGAGATGCTGATCTCACCATTTTGGGCAGGGACTTCAGCTTGTACATAGCACATGGAGAACTGTGTCACTGTGTTACTTTGAAAGAGGGTTCACAAACTGTCAGTGCTGTTCACGAACTGACATGTGACCATGAGGAATGTGACACTAGGGTGTTTTTACATGCACAGCATGCTGCACAAGAACATCAAACTGTTGTCATCAAAAGCCCTGACACTGATGTGGCAGTGATTGCTGTAAGTCTTCAAAGAGCTTTACAGTGTAGCTTGTATTTTTTCACGGGAGTAGGCAACAGAACGAGGATCATAGACGTGGCTAAGGTGGCAGCAGCTCTTGGCAACAGTGTTTGTTCTGCACTCATTGGCATCCATACCTTCACAGGTTGTGACTCGACCAGTGCCTTTCATGGCAAGGGCAAAAGGAAGACATTTTCTCTTGCTTGTCAGAAAGACGAATACCTGACTGCGTTCTCAAATCTGGGCAGCAGTTTTAACCTTGACCAGTCTACGTTCAAAACACTGAGCAAATATGTGTGCCACCTGTATGGACAGGCATCTGCCAAAGACGTGAACGATGCAAGATACAAAGCATTCTGTATGGCATCGTCAGCTTTGCCAGAACTGTCCATTCCCCCAACAAGTGATGCCCTCCACCAACACTGCAAAAGGGCAAACTACCAAGCAGCAGTAATGCGACATTCCCTGACTGGTATGATGTGTGCCCCTTCACCCATTGGCAATGGATGGTACATTGAGGATGGGGAGTTAACAGTAAGATGGATGACTAGAAATCCTGCCCCAGATAGTGTGCTGCAGGTAGTCCACTGTGGTTGCAAGACAAGCAAATGTGAAACAGAAAGATGTTCATGTATGTCTGCAAAAATGTCTTGTACTGATTTATGTCACTGCCAGAACTGTGGAAATGTTTCAAAGGAAACAGAAGAAAGAGGTGCATGGGATGATGACACAGATGAAAGTGATATTGATGAGTAATTACGCACCATGTCACCATGTAAAATTTGCCACTTTTGTTTCTTTATCAAGATGTTTGATTATCGAGATGCCACACTGCCATTTTAACGGTAAAGCTTAAATAATGTCTGTATTACCTTTTTTTTCAAATTTGTTTTGGTCTTTTGTGTGTGTTTGTGTGTGTGTGTGTGGGGGGGGGGGGGGGGGGGTATAAATGACACATGCTGTGAAACAATTTGCTACTTTAATAAATATTTATCATATTTTATACCAATTTGGGCCTTTACTGCATCTATTTTAATCTTGTCCATTTTTGCCTTATTCCAGTTTTGGGGTGCATGGTAATATTTTGCTAGATTTTAAGCCACTTTTGGCCACGGTGTGTTACTTCTTTTGTACCTTTGATTACATAGAAGGTTGTGACATTTTTTTAATGTATGATACATAAGCTTTTAGCTAAATTTAATAAGTGTGTGCTTCATTGTGCTGGGGCAAATCACTTCAGTTGAATCGTTTTTTAAGAAATTTGCTACATTTCATGATCTAAATTCACATATGAGTATACTAAGGCACCAATATTTGTTTCAGATGTTAGGTATATGTATTTATGATATTTGAGAAAGATTTTGTGTTGCCAAAATGAATAAGACATATTTTACAAGCCAAAACTGCAGCACAAGATTTTCGTTTTTTGTGATTTACCTCTATATACATTTCTGGCTTGTGACAAAATTTGGCTAGGTATCATGTTCTGAACTTTTAACCCAAAGTCCAGAAGGGTATTATCTATGCAAAAATGCATTGAACAAGTTGTGCTTAGACGTGGGAGCGAAATTCATTTTCTAGGCACTTTTTCTCATGTCAGCTCACCGTCTAAGAGTCGCGATTCGAATTCAAATCGATTTGTTCCCACACCCCTAATATTTATTCCTTTGGTTCGCAGCCAACCTCTTAATCCTAAAATGAATATAAATTATTCAAATTATTCAAATTGTATATATTTTATTTTTTACCCCCCCCCCCCCCCCCCCCCCCACACACACACACACACACACACATTTTCTACATGTGCCTCGACTCCAATACATTACTTCCTGATTGCTTCCTGGGTGGACCAATTGAAAACAGCATTTGGCCTCGCCTCCTTCCAGCAGCGAATGGGAGGTGAGCAGGGGCGGGGCAGAAAGGATCCGCGCGCTAGTAAACAGAAGAGCACAGCGTGCAACAAACATCGCTCTGCTTTTTAAGTGGGTCAAATGAGGTCACGCTGATTCTTACCGAGTGTCCGTCCAGACCGGAGGGTGGCGTGCGTGTCTGTGAACGTGCCTTTGGAGCGAGGGAGTTGTGTCGAGTAAATAGTGACTTTATGGGTCAGAGACACAAACTGTACGTGTTGAAGACAGTCGCTGGAGGACAAACTGCAGGTTTTGTGTATTCAAACATGAAACTCTGCTAAGATTTGCTTGAGTCGTCTTTGGAGAAACTACCCCACGCAGCAGTTGGTGAGTGCCTCAACTCAGATTATCACGCATTATCTGATTTTGACACAAGGCCAACGTGTTTAATCCCACCATTACCCTCCAACTGACCTCTGCCTGTAAACAACACACGACACTGTTAATTATTGCATGGTCATTATCTCATGCAAAATCATACGCAATTTTGCCTACATGGACTTCAATCTGTGCTAGTTCGCCACAGCTAGCTAGCAAGGCACTGCAACAACGTGGCGCAGCTTCTTTTCAATCGTGACTTTTGCGCTGGATTTGATCCAATTATTATGTTTATAAACATGATCTATGTGTTGTAAGTGTACCGATGGGTTGAATAAAATGTTACAAGGTGATCGAATATGGTTGGAAGTGTTTTGTTTTTTCTCGCTAGCGCGCTGTGTAAATATAGGCTAAGGTTGTTGTCAAGAAAGTTGTGTGATTCATACAATATTTACTTAAAAATGTCAACTGTTATTTCTTTTTACTGTAGTAAAGTAGCCTAAATAGTGATTATTAATTCATACAGGAAATATACCTGCTTATATTACCTACTTGGTATTGTTAAGATTGATTCCAGGGACAAGCGGTAGTAAATGAATGGATGGATGGATTCCTGCCCATGTTTGTATCTTTGACTTTTGAACTTGTTGTCAATAAAGTTGTGTGATTCATACAATATTTACTTAACTATATAAAATTGGCCCTAGTGTGTGAATGTGAGTGTGAATGTTGTCTGTCTATCTGTAGCTGAGATAGGCTCCAGCGACCCCGAAGGGAATAAGCGGTAGAAAATGGATGGATGGATATAAATAAGTATAACTTTTTACTGTAGTAAAGTAGCCTAAATAGTGATTATTAATTCATACTTATAATATCCTATATCATGACCTACTTTGTATTGATAATATTGATGTCTGCCCTTTTAATACTTTTATATTTATTGAATTTTCAACTATGCTAATGTTGTTGTCAATAAAGTTGTATGAATCATTCAATATTTACTTGATAATATCAATAGTTATGACGTTTAGCGCAGCCAAAACAGTGATGAATAATTCATACAGGAAAAATACCTTTTTATATTACCTACTTTGTATTGTTAAGATTGATTCCAGGGACAAGCGGTAGAAAATGGATGGATGGATGGGTGGATTCCTGCCCATGTTTGTATCTTTGACTTTTGAACTTGTTGTCAATAACGTTTTGTGATTCATACAATATTAACTTAAACATATCAATAGTTATAACTTTTTACTGTAGTAAAGTAGCCGAAATAGTGATCAGTAATTCATACATATAATATGCATGTTGATCATGACCTACTTTGTATTGATAAGATTGGTGCCTGCCCTTTTAATACTTTTATATTTATTGAATTTTTAACTATGCAAATGTTGTTGTCAATGAAGTTGTATGAATCATTCAATATTTACTTGAAATATATTTTAGTTATAACACTCATTGCTATACTAAAGTTGCCAAATAGTGATGAATAATTCATACCATAAAGATGTGTGTTGTTTATGACCTACTTTGATAAGATTAATGCTTGCCCACTAAGAATTTTGTATTGATTAACTTTTGAACTATAGATAGATAGATGGTACTTTATTGATTCCTTCAGGAGAGTTCCCTCAGGAAAATTAAAATTCCAGCAGCAGTGTACAGAATTGAGATCGAATTTAAAAAGTAAATAATAAATAATGGGGGTATATGTTATTGTTTTGCATCCCCTGTCATCCTAGTACCCCCCTCCCCCCCAGAGAGGAGTTGTACAGTCTGATGGCCTGTGGCGTGTATGTCAGTATTAGCTCTATTTTGACTGTTTATGGATGCACGCAACACTAGAATGTATTACTTATTGCATTAGACAAACAAATAAGTAGTTTGAAAAACAGAATAGTCATGTTATAACAACACCAACTAAGTACTGCCATTAAAATATATGTGCCCATTGTTCTTTGATGGCTGAGGTGAGTTTATGGTAGCCATGTTGTACTGAGCAGCCAGGACAGAGATGTATGCACTGCTTCCCCACACGCCTTTCCTGTGGTTATCGTAAAAAATATTTATATGGAAAAATATCGCAATACTTTTTCCTAACAAAAGTATATACATTTTTAATGTCTTAATGTTGTTGTTGTTTTTACTCATTTTATGGGCTGATTGTCACTCAAGTACATGTTCTGCAAAAAGTAGCCAATATTTGACATTTAATTGTTGAGAAACTTGATCCACCTGTACTATTACAGTAAATGGAAATGGGTCATTTAAAAATGTAATTGTTTGACTGAGTTTGTCCTATGATTTATTATTAGTGTGCATTTGTTTATATATACACATATACATATGTATGTATGTATATACTGTATATATATATATATATATATATATATATATATATATATATATATATATATATATATATATATATATATATATATATATATATATATATATATATATATATATATATATATATATATATATATATATATATATATATACATACATACATACATATACAGGTATATTAGGGGTGTAACTGTACACAAAAATTTAGGTTCGGTACGTACCTCAGTTTAGAGGTCACGGTTCGGTACAGTAAGAAAACAACAAAATATACATTTTTTGGTTATTTATTTACCAAATTTGTAAACAATGGCTTTATCTTTTTAACATTAGGAACATTATAATAATTCTGCCCACGTTAATCCACATTAAACTGCCTCAAGTTGTTGCTCAGATTAAATAAAATGACAAAACTTTTCTTCTACATATAAAAAGTGCAACATTAAACAGTTTTAAGTCAACTCATCATGCTTAATTTATTACAGCATATGGGAAGCCTGTAGTTGATTTTTGATGGTTAGCGCCTTGCATGGCAGCTCCCGCCATCAGTGTGTGAATGTGTGTGTGAATGGGTGAATGTGGAAATACTGTCAAAGCGCTTTGAGTACCTTGAAGGTAGAAAAGCGCTATACAAGTATAACCCATATTATGTGAATGTTATACTTTTATCAACATGTGATAGCAGGGACCCTGCCATTCAAAACTAGGCTGCTCCATTACTAATGTTTAATGTAACTAGCTGAAAAAATAGTACAATAGCAATAGGAGAGACCATTCATCCCTGAACACCATGGAGTTCATGTAGGCTTAATAATGCAGTTACATTATTATATAAACTATCAAAGACAGAAACTCTTCATTTAACATAATGTCCTTTTTTGCTGCTTCAACACAGTCTCAATCAACACAGAAAAAGGTAAAGTGAAATAACAGACAGACAGGGCTTTGCTGTCCGTAACACACACACACACGCACACACACACACACACACACACACACACCGCAAAATGAGCTAACGTTACTCTAAAAGCGAATTAGCCTTCACCTCAAGCCAGGACTGCATTTGTTACCAGATTCGCACCTTCTCTCTATCGTATTACCACTAGCACCACACCGTTAGCATCACAGCTAACGTTACCATGTCGCTACCTGTCTGCTCCGCGGGAGCGTGTGACGTTGCACACGTGACATATGTAAGAAGGTGCGCTTGTTTTAAAGGCCTACTGAAATGAATTTTTTTTTATTTAGACCGGGATAGCAGATCCATTCTATGTGTCATACTTGATCATTTTGCGATATTGCCATATTTTTGCTGAAAGGATTTAGTAGCGAACACCGACGATAAAGTTCGCAACTTTTGGTCGCTGATAAAAAAGCCTTGCCTGTACCGGAAGTAGCGTGACGTCGGAGGTTGAAAGGCTCCTCACATTTCCCCATTGTTTACACCAGCAGCGAGAGTGATTCGGACCGAGAAAGCGACAATTACCCCATTAATTTGAGTAAGGCTGAAACGACGCGTCGACGTAGTTGACGTCATCGGTTACGTAAATACGTCGACGCCGTCTTTGTGCGTCGACGCGTCGCATATTTACGTCACACTACCGTCATGGCGAAGCGCAAAGCAGACGATGCGAGCGGTCCGAGCGAGGGGGAAAAATCACGCCAAAAGTCGTCAAAAGTGTGGAAGTACTTCAATACACAGCCTAATAATGTTGTTGAATGCACACTGTGTCGAGCGTAAATGGCCTATCATAGCAGCACAACGCCTATGAACGAACATTTGAAAAGAAAACCATGAACCATCAACTAGTCAATCGTCCGCGTGAGCATACGTTGTCATCATTACACAAAAACATGAATGTGTCATTTGTATCTGCTAGGGGTGTAACGGTACGTGTTTTGTATTGAACCGTTTCGGTACGGGGCTTTCGGTTCGGTACGGGGGTGTACCGAACGAGTTTCTAAGCTAAAGCTAACTTTAGCTGCTAAAGTCTTAACAAGCTGCTTCGCTCCTGCCTCTGTCTCAGCACGCAGCATTGTCCCACCCACACAACCATCTGATTGGTACACACGAAGCATTATCAGCCAATCAGCAGTGCGTATTCAGAGCGCATGTAGTCAGCGCTTCAGCGTGGAGCAGATGGGTGTTTAGCAGGTGAGCATCAGGCAGCGGACTCTCCACAAATGATAATAAACACCTCCCAGTCAACTACTAGTAACATCACTATGAGCCCGTTGACCTTCTAGAAACTTAAACTGCAGCTCAGCTCACTCGCAGTCCTGGCTTGAGGTGAAGGCTAATTACCTCCCAGTTCCAGCCACATCGACCCCTTCTGAGCGCCTATTTTCAGCTGCTGGGATTATTGTAAACAAGAAAAGAAGCAGAGCATGTAGACATGCTAACCTTTCTTCATTACAACTGTTAGTCACTCACTGGAATGAGTAGAATTGGTTATTGTGTACTGTGTTGGACTGGATGTTTATTTTGCACATTTTAAAAGCAATACTTAATGTTTACAGTGCTCCAGAATATTTAGATTGTCACTTTTTTGTATTGGATGTTTATCTTTATTTTTGCACATTTTAGCAAATAAGCAATACTTTCACTTTTGTTGAAATGTTTACACTGTTGTTACGGAATATTTCGTTTTACACTTTTTTGTATTGGATGTTTATCTTTATTTTTGCACATTTTAAAGCAAAATAAGCAATACTTTTACTTTTGAAATGCTTATACTATTGCAGAATATTAAGATTTGCACTGGATGTTGACTTTTATATTTGCACATTAAAAAGCAAATAAGCTACTTTTAATTTTGTTAAAGGTTAAAAGTTTTAAATGTTTACATTGTTACAGAATATTTAGTCATGTTGTTGTCAATGTTGACTGAGTGGCCATACTTCTTTTTTTTTTTGTAAATAAAAGCCATGCCTTTCGAAAAAACTGGCCTACATTTATTTTTTCATCTTCATTTTGAATAAAAAAATTATCGGTAAAAGGAAAAATACTCTATAGATTAATCGAAAAAATAATCTATAGATTAACCGATTAATCGAAAAAAATAATCCATAGATTAATCGATAGAAAAATAATCCTTAGCTGCAGCCTTAAATTTGAGCCAGGATGAAAGATTTGTGGATGAGGAATGTGAGAGTGAAGGACTAGAGTGCAGTGCAGGACGTATCTTTTTTCGCTCTGACCGTAACTTAGGTACAAGGATTCCACACTCTCTCCTTTTTCTATTGTGGATCACGGATTTGTACTTTAAACCACCTCGGATACTATATCCTCTTGAAAATGAGAGTCGAGAACGCGAAATGGACATTCACAGTGACTTTTATCTCCACGACAATACATCGGTGAAGCACTTTAGCTACGGAGCTAACGTGATAGCATCGTGCTTAAATGCAGATAGAAACAAAAGAAATAAGCCCCTGACTGGAAGGATAGACAGCAGATCAACAATACTACTATCAGGAGACACCGAACCAAACACTGGACCTGTAACTACACGGTTAATGCTGTGCCGCCTGTCGAAGCCCAGCAATGCTGTTGCTAACGACGCCATTGAAGCTAACTTAGCTACGGGACCTCGTCAGAGCTATGATAAAAACATTATCTCTCCACCTACGGCAGCCCTCATCTGCTCATCAACACCCGTGCTCACCTGCGTTCCAGCGATCGACGGCGCAACGAAGGACTTCACCCGATCATCGATGCGGTCGGCGGCTAGCGTCGGATCCAACTCAAAGTCCTCCTGGTTGTGTTGCTGCAGCCAGCCGCTAATACACCGATCCCAACTACAGCTTTCTTCTTTGCAGTCTCCATTGTTCATTAAACAAATTGCAAAAGATTTACCAACACAGATGTCCAGAATACTGTGGAATTTTGCGATGAAAACAGAGCTGTTTGTATTGAGATACAATGTGTCCGAATACTTCCGTTTCAACCATTGACGTCACACGCAAACGTCATCATCATACATAGACGTTTTCAACCGGAAGTTTCCCGGGAAATTTAAAATTGCACTTTATAAGTTAACCCGGCCGTATTGGCATGTGTTGCAATGTTAAGATTTCATCATTGATATATAAACTATCAGACTGCGTGGTCAGTAGTAGTGGGTTTCAGTAGATCTTTAAGTCTCTGTGAGGAGAGACAACAAAGAGTGGGAAACGCATGCAGTGTAATGCCCGCAGCTAAAAGCAACTGCGTGAGAACTGCGTGAGAACGTATACTCCAATATCACGATATAGTAATTTTCTATATCGCACAGAGACAAACCCGCGATATATCGAGTATATCGATATATCGCCCAGCCTCTATATATATATATATATATATATATATATATATATATATATATATATATATATATATATATATATATATATATATATATATATATATATATATATATATATATATATATATATATATATATATATATATATATATAATAAGAGATGTCCGATAATGGCTTTTTGCCGATATCCGATATTCCAACATTGTCCAACTCTTTAATTACCGATACCGATATCAACCGATATATGCAGTCGTGGAATTAACACATTATTATGCCTAATTTGGACAACCATGTATGGTGAAGATAAGGTACTTTTAAAAAAAATAAAAAAAATAAGATAACTAAATTAAAAACAGTTCCTTGAATAAAAAAGAAAGTAAAACAATATAAAAACAGTTACATAGAAACTAGTAATTAATGAAAATGAGTAAAATTAACTGTTAAAGGTTAGTACTATTAGTGGACCAGCAGCACGCACAATCATGTGTGCGGTAAGCGCTGCAAGAAAAGCATGTGGTCAACTTTCAGACCCTGCGTTAGAACTATTTTACAGTGTGACTCACCAGTGTTTGTTTGAAAGGGGCTGCACAAGAGTTCAGACGACAGCTGAGGTTTAGCAGTGTGTGTTTGCTTCACACATCAGTACATTTAATCCTCAATCGCTGTGCATGAGTGCCAAGTTTGCATCACAGCTATTGTACCCTGCATTGTTTTTTTTGGGGGGGTAGTTGTTTAACGCTGGAAGTGACAAATGGGAAGTGGGTTTACATTTAGCAACAGTACTTCCTCACGGGTGTTGTCAGACATTTAGAAGTGATGCTTTCAATAAGCACACACATTCATCAATGCCCATGTTGTATTAGAGCTAGCTTCTGTGTTACTGCTCAGAAATGGTGGGCGTTAATAATCGGTTACAGTTTAATTGGTTTTGCGTAAGTTGAAAAACTTGTATTGCGAAACTGCAACACCCATTGAAATAAGTTAAAATACATTTAATCAATGCTTGGCCCACCAAAACATCACAATTTAAAATTTTAACATGCCTTTTGAAAAAATAAAACAAACATTTAGGTAAGCATTATTGTATGAAAAACTATACAATAGAATGTAGTACAAACAAGGGTGGTAGTTTTATGTGGTAATGTACTGTAATAATTATTTACAGCATGTATTTGGGGTTTTCCAATCCGATTTTAATTGTCAGTAAACAGAAAAAAACCAGTACGTGCTTTCATGTAAAATGTGTGATATAATGTCCGATACAAGCGGTCCTGCAGTGTGTTTACTTGTGCAAAGCTGGACAGCTAGTTAACTTTTAAATGTCCTACAAAAAGCACACAAGGTTTTTTTTTTGTATTATAGTCAAGTCATTTACAAAATATAAACATGGTAGGCTACAGGATACTAGGAGCTAGCAGCTACACAACAGTTAAGCACACAATATCACACAAGCTAGACATATGTAATAGGTGTCCTTAATTGAACAATATTGCAGTCTAAAACAGCACATTTGTCAATATAAACAAGTACAAAATAATTCTGGTCTCATATTACTTACACATAGGAAGTCTCCATGGCAGAAGCGTATTAGGAAGTATCCAGTAAAACAAACATGTCCACGTCCTTCAATTTACTGCATCACGAGCTTAACTTAATGAATTCTTGTGACCACAAATACCACCCTATTTCAACTTAAATACGACATTAGTCCATTCCAGGCAGTTAATGATAAATAGCTCTACCATTGTGCTCTGCTGGACTGTTTTCACTTGATCAAACCTTTTCTAACATTAATAAAAATGATCTATGTATGTATGGTTCCTGCTAATATTGTATCGGATTAAGGCTCCAATATCGGTATCGCATCAGAAGTGAAAAAGTAGTATAGAGAGTGGACTTTTACGGTATGTCTTTCCAGCTGTTATCGACTCATTCTGCATCAGTGTAGTGCAGACTCGCAGTGCTACGCTCCTACTGCTTCACCACTTTCTACTTGCACTGTCATGTTTTAGATTATTTCTTTCTTTAATTTCCAGTCCTTCACACTCACTTTCCTCCTTCCCATGCTTGGAAAAAACACATTCATGTCCATCTCTAGCTGTAAGCTAATGCTAGCAAGTAAGACCAGATATATTGGTCTGATTTTACGGGGTTCACAGTGACATTCACTATGCCGACTAGGGGTGGGGAGGCTCATTACCCAAATTTTTTCGCACAATCTAAAGCATAAAAATTAGCCGACAGACTGCTCATATCTTGTTGTAACACTATAACCAACAGCCAAGTTGGCAGAAGTCAATGCAGTAAATAAGTGCAATACTAGTATAATTAGTATTGTGTAACAAAACTTTTTAAACATAAAATCCTTATTCAGATTATTTTTGGAATCATTTCCAATATTTACTTTTTAGCTTTGCAGATTTCTCCAAGATTGTTTTTGTTGGACAGTGAGAAAGCAGCGATGTTTGACCCACTTTGTGTATTAGTGTGTGCATGATACAGCTCTGTCACCTGCAAGACAAACACACAATAACACTCTCACACATGCTCCTCACATATCTTTTCCTTCTGGTTTTCACTCTCGACCTCGCTGGCTTCAAATTCTAGCAGAGCCGTGTTGAAGCATGCCGTCACACCTGCAATGCTAACAATAACAATAACACACATGCACTGTATCGGAGGAATGTGGGTGGAGTCGTTAGGCGTGTTTTTATTCCGTTTGAAAATATCAGCAGTAAAATTGCAAATCACACAAAAAACATTTGCTTTTGTGAGTTGTTTGGTCCTCTGTCCTCTGTTGTCCTCTGTGTTTTTTTTTAATACATTTTGATTTCTATTTACGGTTTTAATTGGTTTTTCCCTTTAAAATC
>NC_084734.1:18503091-18513011 GCF_033978785.1 Entelurus aequoreus
CTGTACTGTACTGGACTCTACTCGACTCTAGATTTGTCACGGCACCATGTCAGCAAGGACACTAACAAGTGAAGTGAATTATATTTATATAGCGCTTTTCTCTAGTGACTCAAAACTCTTTACATAGTGAAACCCATTATCTAAGTTACATTTAAACCAGTATGGGGGGCCACTGGGAGAAGGTGGGTAAAGTGTCTTGCCCAAGGACACAACAGCTGTGTCTAGGATGACAAGCGGGGATCAAACCGGGAACCCTCAAGTTGCTGGCACGGCTGCTCTACCAACCGAGCCACGCCGCCCTAAACAAACATGCTTGAGGATTGGGGATATTCTGATAAGGGTTTTATACTGCCGATACCAATCAACCATGTGTGAGATTGGCCGAAACCGATCACTTTCCTTAACTGTACATTTTAATCAGGTAAAAAACACTGGAGTCCAGTGTGATAATATCAACACAATATTTAAACAACCGTAGTTTTTATAATATTTTATTACATACAATTGTTTGATCAAAACAAAGTCAATAGTACACTCACTAAACAAAAGTAAAAACTACTATCTATTACTCTTTAATTAACCATTAGAATATTAATAGTTGCATAATACAACTGGAAATTATGCAATATGTAACGGAAAACTCTTTGAGTGGGAAAAAAAAGAAATTTTTTGACACACATGGTCTGAAATCTAAATATTATTGTTCATAGGGTGACCTGTTTTTTGTATGAGTTTGTGTAAGCTAACTTTTTTACTCGTGAAGCGCAGAACACACAACATGCACCCCTATTGCATTGACTGTGCTATTATTATTATGACAAGTGCACCACATGGTGGCAATTTTTTTTTCTCAAGAGTCAATGCACGCTACAAAACAGCCACTGTAACTTTGTGGTGTTTAGCCCAAACCCACGTTTGGTAAACAGCAATGTTCCCTCTAATTTTTCATGTGTGTGAGCAAACGCAAAAACTCCCTGAGCATTCAGTGGAGCCCATGTGAGCAACATCAGACGTGCACACTGTGGCTACACCAGCAGCACACCTGTCCCAAACCTGACTAAATAACAAGTTAAATCTCCATCCATCCATTCATCCATTTTCTACCGCTTGTCCCTTTCGGGGTCATGGGGGGTGCTGGAGCCTATCTCAGCTGCATTTGGGCGGAAGGTGGGGTACGCCCTGGACAAGTCCCCACCTCATCACAGGGCCAACACAGATAGACAGACAACATTCTCTTATTACAATCAAATGACAGCAGTCATTTCCATGAGGTTATTTTCTAATATAAGTGTTTAGGCCCACTTACAATGATAATAACAAATAATATTGTTTTTCATGAACTGTGTACTTGTATTGTTTGTCTGGGTGGAGGTCCTGCTTTGGAAATAATTTGTACCCCTTTCAGACATTGCATTTAGTTCCCATTAAAACATTCACATGTTGCACAAGCAGGGGATCATGTGTACATTCCTGCAACTTTCTGTTTGTAAAAAATATATTTTTATTAGTATTTATTTAATATACTAACAGCATTTCATGATTAATATTTATAAATTAAGATTCCTAATAAATGACACTAGAATAAGCACACATTTGATTGGTAAATCATACTGTAACGACCTGGAATTACACTTTATGTGTGGTGTTGGAGTTGTCCGACTTTTTGTGTGGCTGTAAACGCATCACTAGCTAAGTGCCATATGTGCAAGTGTTGGCGCAAGTGAGAAAGAGCGAGCGGCTGCTGTTGATATAACAAAGTTGGTTTTGGTCTGGTTTGTACTGCAGAAAATGACCAGTTTTGCTAGATACAATTTTTTTTACTAATGTTTTGGTGATGTGTTTATGGCCGACAAAGAGTTTTGCTCAGTAAAGTGATCAATGGAATTCATGTCCTCAAAGCGTCTCGACAGACGTTACAATATTTGAACAATGATGATGGAAACTGTTTTCTCTGTCGTGTCCGTGTCATGTCGAAAATTGTTATGCGCTTATTTTTTTATTTGATTTTGTGCGTGGCATAGATTTGCCGTGCGCAGAGGACGCTTGAGCAGTGCACAATTGCACAGGCGCACCTTAGAGGGAACATTGGTAAACAGACAAGCACATTTGAGGTGTAAAATATGTAAACTTTTAGTAGGATACACATTCAGTATTTGTTTGGAAGCTGTCAACCATTTACAGTATATTGTTATTCTCTTTTAAATGGTAAATAACTAGTTTTATTCATGGTTACTTAAGTAGAAAGTGTTTTGATGGCACTATCTGCGGGATAAAAAGAGTGCTGCAGCTGTGAACCGAGCAGAGGGCACTGTCTCTCATCTGAATTCACTCACTATTTTTCAGCAGGAATATGCTTTGACGTTGTAAGAACCAGGTGTAGGAATGGGTACAAAATTCTGTACTTTTTAACTACCAAGTACTGATTCAGGCAAAATCTAACGGTATCATGTTTAGAAAGCTTTGTTGCACGTGACCTCATGTCCAGTTGCAGACTCGGCACAAACTCAAGCACTTGGTGGGTAAGCGGTTGTATTTGTAGCAGGCTGCCTCTAGATAATGTTGCAATTTTCCATACCAACAAAGCAAGCATGCCTGATAGAAAGCTCTTAAAAGTAAGGCTCCACTTTTCAAAATGCTCTAGCTTGATGCTAATTGATGCCATATACTTGCTACTGAATAGCATCAATGATTTAAAATGGCGATTTCAACACCTCAAAATTTGGCAACAAAAACTACAACTAAGATGCATGTTACAATCAAACAGATGGTGTGTAATAAGTACAATACTTGCAGTATAAACACATTGTAGGACTCAACAAAATACCAGACTGACACATCAACTTAATGGCAATAATGTATTCCTGACGAACACACCTAGGGAAAACAGAAATGAATGCATACGAGACTCAGAAGTCAGATAGCACAGTTATCATTGTTACATTTCTTTTAGATTTTTTTTTAATCATCATACAAATTAAGATTTATTACCACATGGTACACAAAAATGAAATGTTTAGGGTTTTGTATGGGTGCATCCATCATTTGCATTTTTTTTTACCATTTGCCAGTAAAAGAAGGGATCCACTGTTTTGATTTCTTACCATACCTTGTCTCACAGTGACTTATTTTTAGCATGTCAGATACATTCCAATTAATTAAAGTCTTCTACATGCAACCCTCAGTGTAAAAGGTTTACCTCACACCTCTGATGTGAAGGGGGAGTGATTGATGTTGTCCTCATGGATGGGAAAGTGTAAACGTATATATCTGTATATAAATTACTCTGTACACATATTATGTATATATTCGTATATATGTTTGATTTTTTTATAGCTATATTAGTCTATTTATACCTGCATTGTCCTTTCCATCATTGTAACTGAGCTACTGTGTTGAACAATTTCCCTTGTGGATCATTAAAGTTTGTCTAAGTCTAAGTCTAAGTTCTCACGCAGAAGAAAAAAAAGGTTATTTGTGGTCAACAATATTTTGGACAGGCATGAAAGATACAAAAAAGCACATGATGTCCTTTTTGCCTTCCTGTTCTTGTTGGTTTGCACATTTATGAGTTAGTGATTATGTAATTTGTTACATAACGTAAAGGGGAGCCTTGGAGGAACGTGCTATCACCATACACACACACACTATGCGTATCTCCATCTCTGGCTGCTCAATACTAACGTAGCATACATAGCACACCTAGCAACACAATGTTAACATCAATGTGCACTACTGTTAATTTTAATTCAATTATATGTACCGGTATGTTGATGACATCCATCCATCCATCCATTATCTACCGCTTGTCCCTTTCGGGGGCGCGGGGGGTGCTGGAGCATATCTCAGCTGCATTCGGGCGGAAGGCGGGTACACCCTGGACAAGTCGCCACCTTATCACAGGGCCAACACAGATAGACAACATTCACACACTAGGGTCAATTTAGTGTTGCCAATCAACCAAACCCAAGGTGCATGTTTTTGAAGGTGGGAGGAAGCCGGAGTACCCGGAGGGAACCCACGCAGTCACGGGGAGAACATGCAAACTCCACACAGAAAGATCCCGAGCCCGGGATGGAACTCAGAATCTTCGTACTGTGAGGCACATGCACCGTGCAAATATTCTCAATTATGTCGAAAAAACATAAAAAAACGTTTTACTTTATTTTGACTTTTGAATAAACACTAATAAGGCTACAGTAAACCCTTGTTTACCACTGTCATTTGGTTCCGACCCGGACTGTGGCAGATTAATTTCCGTGAAGTAGGAATTATTAATTATTCTGTAAATCGAATATTTTTATAGCTAGAGCATAGATAACTGTTAACAACCTTCTAAATACTCATTTTATTATTATGAGAGCCCTACAGACATAAAATAACACCCACATAGTCACCTTTACACTCAATTAATCTAACACATTAATGCTTCCTGAGGCTGAGCCAATCAGTGGCCACAATACTGAACAGCGTGCTCTGATTGTTTGGTCTCATCTAATGGCCGATACTACTGTAGTATTGTTATTTTTACTTTATTTAGTGATTTTTATGTTTGAAAGTGCTTAATTTCGGCGAAAAATACATAGAAAATGTATACATTTAAAAAAAGAAATTCTCAATAGAGGGAAGCTACAAAGTTTGAAGCACGATGTGATAATAATTAGGGGTGCCTCGGAAAAATCTATTCACATCCAGATTCTTATTTGTTATGAATTTATTTAAAAAAATAAATTTTTAGGCCATCTTTTACGCTTAATCTCTGCACGTCATATTTCAGCAGCCAAGTGCAGCTTTTGCAACCTGTAACCTGCTTTCTGTATACCAAATATATCAAAAATCAGTTTAAATCGAGAATCGATTATGAATCCAGAATCGTCACCCCAAAAATCTGAATCGAATGGAATTATGAGTTTATTTAATAATATAATAATATATAATATTAACATATGCAGTGCAATCCACAAAGAAACCGCATTCATTTTATTTCAGTCCTTATATTTTTAGTACTGCATATAAAATATAATGAAAAATTATATTTGTATTACATCTAAATTGCTTTAAAATATGTATCAACCTTTGTATTTGTTTATTTCACTCAGTCTAGGAACATTACATATATTTATCCCAAATCATGCCCTAAGTCAGTTGAAATAGGCTCCAGCTTACCTGTTACCATAATGACAAGCAATATAGAAAATAAGTAAAAAACATTTTTCTAAATTAATTTCCAATGTTTTTACCTTTTTTATTTTATTTCATTCAGTTTAAGATTAAAAAAAATCTTACAATATTAGTATCTATAAACTTTTTTTTTCTTGTTTTAAAATGTTGCTTTGAATATTTGCAGGGAAATACATTTTATTCAAAAATTTAGCCAATCCCTATTTTGTGACGGGAATAACTCCATATTCATATCAACAATTGCTTTTAATTTATGGTTGTTTTTTCTGGAACCTTGTCAAGCTTCTGGCTGGCAGTAACAACCTTTCTTTTGTTTATGACAGTGCCACCTGTTGCTTTGGAATGCAATTTGCAGCCTTCAAATGCATAACATGCTTCCATGTGTTTATGTCAGGTTTGGCTGTCGGTTTGGGCATTGGAGCCTTGGCAGAGGTCGCTAAGAAGACCATGAGACATAATGCTGCAGCAGGTAACAAGCATGCACACGCACAATAAATACAAGTTCCTACAAGCTTAAATATCAAATTGGAAGTGGTTTGGAAGCAAAGTTGTGGATAAAGAAAGGTACAGTACCAGACGTACCTTCATGCAAGTCGTTGTTAGCAAGTCGCTACTTGCAGCTTCTACACGCTTCTATCCACATAAACAAACATTAGCCGATCTGCTAAACCTGCACATCACTTTGTTTGTGTGCAGTATTCCAGTCAGGCTGCTTGTGTGTTAAATCCCCTATGATAATACGCAACCTGACTGCCCACTAACACGTTAACGTTTTCTTAAAAATGGCTGTAATGTAATTTTTTTCCTATAGGAGAGAATAAAAAGTCAATCCTGGAGTCCAGTCCCTTTCTGTCTGAGGCAAATGCTGAACGCATTGTGAGGACATTGTGCAAAGTCCGAGGAGCTGCCTTGAAACTTGGACAGATGCTCAGCATTCAAGGTGAGGCACAACAAGCACTTTTACACCTGAGCTCTCCCTACAGGCTTCACATGCAACTCCCTCCATCATTAGATGGAAAAATGTCAGTATTTTTGAAGGTGCTGTGAAAAGGGTAAATACTTTTTGTAGGCACTGTAAAAAGCACCAATACATTTTTGCCTGTACTGTAAAAAGTGTCAGTACTTTTTGTAGGTACAATAAAAGTTTTTTTTATACTTTTTGAAGGTACTGTATGAAGTCTCAGTCATTTCTGAAGGTACTGTAAAAAGGGTCAATGCTTTTTGTAGGTATTGTGACAAAGCGGGGATAGATGATGCTATTGTCCTAACTCCATAATTGGCCATGACGCATGTCATATGCTGTGGGCATGTCAACATTTGCATTTAAAATTTGGAGACATTTTTCGTAAATGTGCAAGATTCTGCGCGTGTGATTTGTGATGAGTGAATGAAGAACCACTCAATTTTAAAAGTGTGGTACGAGACATGCAGTGATTCCAGTGAATCTGGGACCTGTGTATTTATGTGTTTCTGTGATGCTTTAAAAGTTAGGATATTGAGAAATAGATTGTTTGTCATTAGAAGGAATTAAGTTTTCCTTCACCATTACTGATCGTAACATGCATAAAGATGGAGCATTCTTATGCGAGTGCCAAATGTATTTACGGTGGTCCAAATGTATTTGTGGTGTGCCGCGACAAACAAAATACATGAAAGTAATATGTTTAATGGTAAACACTGCAGAATGTGTTGCAAAGTACATCAACACTTAGAGACAAATACATGTAAAGTCCTTCAATAAAAGTCAGTAACCTTAGTAGATAATTTTTCCATCAAATGAAGCAGCAAGAAAGTCAAACTGGACCAAAAATATCTGTCATTTCTAATTATGGTATGATACTGTTGTAAAAATTAAAGCTGAGGATACTCACGTTGTTCACGTTTTGATACTTTTCCTTTTAGAATAAAAGCACAGTGGTTTTAGTGCTGGTAAGTATCAGGTTGGACACGACAGGAAGGCAGTAAACATCAGCTCGTGTTGCAGTCGTGAAGGCGTCATTATTTTTATTTATGTGAGTCCAACAACTCGGTCTGTCCTTCGCCGGACGTCCTTCAGTGTTAGCAAACAAGTTTGTCCAAACGCTTGGAGTAAACAAAGTTTCACATGATTGACAGTTTGAGGTGTGTCTCTGAGGCAGGGACATATTTTCCATCAAAAAGCGGTTGAGATGAACAACGTCTTTGGCCTTCATGCGCTTCAAGAAATGCTAGCAGCTTGTCATCGCATTGAGACGTAAATCTAAAATCAGTGCTGCTGGTTTCCAAGTAGGTCACATCCAAATAGTACGCTAACCTTCAGCGATTGTTTTAGCATTTAGTCTGCTCTTGCCAATCACCTGCTATCTTATCCTGTTTGCCTTGTTGGTTTAACTTTGCTAAATAATTCAGATCAAATGTAACTATTAGGGATTTGTCGATCAATCAGCCACCAATCAATATCGGACGATTTCAGTGAATAACATGTCATCGGCCAGTGCTGATGAAAACCTTTTAATGCCAATCACAAGTCGATACCCTCTGACTGATACTTTATTTATTTTTGGTGCCCCGGCTGGCAACTATCTCCATACAGTGTATAGCCTCTCCCCTAAATTACTAATCGTCACCTTCTTTTTGGCAAATAAAATACGTGTTACAAGTATTATTATCACTGGAGGATGAGGCTAAACCTGTTGCACACAGAGTAAGAACAAGCATGGCAAGGCATGCTAATCGCTAAGCTAGCTTGAAACAACAGAAGAAGTACTTACTAAAGTTTTAGAAGTGGAGATAAAAACGTTACAGCAAAAAATAATCAGATGTTAACAGAAAATGAACAAGTAGATTATTAAGGATTAGAGAGAGGATAAAATAACATAATGTGTCAGAAGAGCGCACATCAACAATATACATATACTGTATTGGTAGTATCGGTAGATGATCAATACGCGGACCACTCGCTGTGTGGCACCCCTATCCGGTAGAATGACATTTTACCACAAACGTATTCCTTTCCCGTTCCTGCTTTGTCACATAAAAGAGTATAATAGTCATTACCATCCTGCATGTGTCATAAACGTCTTGCAAGGCAAATATACTGGGTTCAATCCTCGGTGGGACTGCTGGGAAAAAGGTTTGCAAATTTATGTTTAATTTATATTACATTTGTTATTTTGCGATGAAAAAAATTAATTGTTGATTAATTTTTCTCCCATAATATGACATTAAAATCAAGTTTGAGTGAAATACAAATTAAGTGTAAGAAAATGTTGGGTGGGAGGGCCTTCAAATCGTGCTTTGTGTCCCAATTTACCCAATTTTGTCAATACTTCTGTGATCAGATCGCTATTTTTCATGTTCAAGGGGTTGTTTGCAAGCTTAGGGCAGGCAGATGCCTTGAGAGCGTTAACTTTCCAATAAGTATTATATAATGCACTCTTGACAACTACGCCTGTAAGTAACTGGACCGATATCCAATAATCGTAGAATTGTATTAGATTGGGACACTCCTAGTATTTATGATTATTTCATACAGGTATGTTTCTCATATCATTTTGTTTTTATGAAAAACACTAAATGACTGGTGCATGTGTACCAGCAGTGGTACGGTACGGTACAGTTAGAGGATCAGCGCTACAGTCAATTAAAACACAGAGTTCCTGCTTTCAAAACATTGAACGCTCCTCTTTTGTTAGTAAGAATTGATCGCTTTCTCCTAATTGTGTTTTACTTTATAATAGTCATTGCAGGATCATAGACTAGAAAATGTGGGAGGAGCTTAAACTTGTCAAATCTTGAACCACTTAAGGTTTATGACTGAACATAAAAGTATTTGAGTGCTACATCTTTGAGTATTACTATTACAATACTCAGGTCATATTATTTATGATCTTCTTGACAATAATGTCAAATCAATGTTTAGAATCCATTATTTGCTTGTTGAACTTGGATTATTATTTTCTTTTTCAGATGATGCGTTCATCAACCCGCAGCTGGCAAAGATATTTGATCGAGTGCGGCAGAGCGCCGACTTCATGCCCATCAAACAAATGATGGTAATTAACTTCACATTCTGACCTTATTATTTGAACATGATTTATTTTTCATATTTATATACTGGATACTGTCATAAATAATTGCAAATTACCTGGTACAAAAGTATATAGACACTTCTCATGTTATTCAATTAGAAGTTGTCTCCAAAATGTTGCTTAGTGTTCAGACATCAGAAATGAAAGAAACCCACTAATACAGTATGCTTTGCACGTGTGTGTGTTTGTTTTGATGCTGTGCAGAAAGCGTTGAACAGTGACTTGGGTCCAAACTGGCGAGACAAGCTGGAGTTCTTCGAGGAGCGTCCATTCGCCGCCGCGTCCATCGGTCAGGTGCACCTGGCCCGGTTGAAGGATGGCCGGGAGGTGGCCATGAAAATCCAGGTGGAGCTTTGACGCTTTTTGTGTGCGCGCGTGTTGGGGTTCGTGTGTGTGTGTAAGTTTACACAATACACACACGTCGGGGAAAAACCTCTATTTTTGTGTGCTTTGTTTACACAACAAAAATGACCCGTAGCTTCCCTTGACAAACTTCATGATCTTCATCGTATGTTTTTTTTTCATTCCCACATTTTTTAACACGTTTCCTCAATTTTAAAACGAGTCTCGTCATTAAGTATCAACTCAACCGCAGAGAGTAACAGGTGTAAGAGATAAGACACACACTTATTTTCATATTTGTACAGCATAAAATTGATCAAGAATGTTATT
>NC_084734.1:18513031-18555531 GCF_033978785.1 Entelurus aequoreus
AAAAAGAAGCCGGTGTCCTGTGTAAGGCTGCAGCTAACGATTATTTTTCTATCGATTAATCTATAGATTATTTTTTCGATTAATCGGTTAATCTATAGATTATTTTTCCGATTAATCTATAGATTATTTTTCCTTTTACCGATTATTTTTTTTATTCAAAATGAAGATAAAAAAAATAAATGTAGGCCCGTTTTTTCAAAAGTCATGGCTTTTATTTACAAAAAAAAAGAAGTATGGCCACTCAGTGAACATTGACAACAACATGACTAAATATTCTGTAACAATGTAAACATTTAAAACTTTTAACATTTAACAAAATTAAAAGTAGCTTATTTGCTTTTTAATGTGCAAATATAAAAGTCAACATCCAGTGCAAATCTTAATATTCTGCAATAGTATAAGCATTTCAAAAGTAAAAGTATTGCTTATTTTGCTTTAAAATGTGCAAAAATAAAGATAAACATCCAATACAAAAAAGTGCAAAACGAAATATTCTGTAACAACAGTGTAAACATTTCAACAAAAGTGAAAGTGTTGCTTATTTGCTAAAATGTGCAAAAATAAAGATAAACATCCAATACAAAAAAGGGCCAATCTAAATATTCTGGAGCACTGTAAACATTAAGTATTGCTTTTAAAATGTGCAAAATAAACATCCAGTCCAACACAGTACACAATAACCAATTCTACTCATTCCAGTGAGTGTCTAACAGTTGTAATGAAGAAAGGTTAGCATGTCTACATGCTTTGCTTCTTTTCTTGTTTACAATATTCCCAGCAGCTGAAAATAGGCGCTCAGAAGGGGTCGATGTGGCTGGAACTGAGAGCTAATTAGCCTTCACCTCAAGCCAGGATTGCGAGTGAGCTGAGCTGCAGTTTAAGTTTCTAGAAGGTCAACGGGCTCATAGTGATGTTACTAGTAGTTGACTGGGAGGTGTTTATTATCATTTGGGGAGAGTCCGCTGCCTGATGCTCACCTGCTAAACACCTATCTGCTCCACGCTGAAGCGCTGACTACATGCGCTCTGAATACGCACTGCTGATTGGCTGATAATGCTTCGTGTGTACCAATCAGATGGTTGTGTGGGTGGGACAATGCTGCGTGTGTACCAATCAGATGGTTGTGTGGGTGGGACAATGCTGCGTGTGTACCAATCAGATGGTTGTGTGGGTGGGACAATGCTGCGTGCTGAGACAGAGGCAGACGGAGCAAAGCAGCTTGTTAAGACTTTAGCTTAAGTTTAGAAACTCGTTCGGTACACCCCCGTACCGAACCGAAAGCCCCGTACCGAAACGGTTCAATACAAAACACGTACCGTTACACCCCTAGCAGATACAAATGACACATTCATATTTTTGTGTAATGATGACAACGTATGATCGCGCGGACGATTGACTAGTTGATGGTTTTCTTTTCAAATGTTCGTTCATAGCCGTTGTGCTGCTATGATAGGCCATTTACGCTCGACACAGTGTGCATACAACAACATTATTAGGCCGTTTATTGAAATACTCCCACACTTTTGACCACTTTTGGCATGCTTTTACCCCCTCGCTCGCACCGCTCGCATCGTCTTCTTTGATCGTCTGCTTTGCGCTTCGCCATGACGGTAGTGTGACGTCATTATGCGACGCGTCGACGCACAAAAACGGCGTCGACGTATTTACATAACCGATGACGTCGACTACGTCGACGCGTCGTTTCAGCCTTAGTCCTGTGCCACACACAAGCGTCTTTTCGTGTATTTTATCCCCATTTCTAGGCATAAGTTGAATGTCACAGATGACCAACTTCTCTGGTTATTAGCACAAAATTTTATCCAGATGAGAGGCATCATTAATTAAAATGTAGAAACAACTTTCCCCAACTCAGAAGCGAGTGAGATACAGCAGCTCAGCATGCACAATTAGTAGGCTCTCTGTAAAACAGCGCAGCTAAAAATAGTTTGTCTGCGTAAACGCTTATAATAACAATTTTGCTAATACTTGGTTTATATTCAGGTCACAATATGTAACGGAAGTATTGTTGGCGGTTTTTGGATGCATTTTTCGAGTGATTTATATGCAGAATGGATTACTCCTATTAGCTATATTGCTAGCCACCGAAAACAAGTCTATTATTACAACTTAGAATGAAAAAAAACACATGTGTTCTTGTCTTACACAGATTGTGAATAGGCAATATTCCAAATCAACTGCAGTTCCTCTTTAAGGCTTTTAAATACCGATCGAAAACGCCAATCCCCCCTGACAAATAACATTGTATTAATTTTTAGTTCCCCGACTGACAAGCTAACAGCTAATTGTGTATCTTCATATGCAGAAAGGAGCCGCTCTAAGTTAATAATAATCACTTCCCTTAAGGCAAATGAACTGCATTTCTTTAATATCTTTGATATCATTATCAAGTATTATGACAAGGTTCAACATTTTACACACAGAGAACAAGCAGGTGCAGGCATGCTGCTGGCTAATCCAGCCACTAAAATAGCTACAAACAACAGAAGAAATAAGTGCTTAGTAAAGTTTAAGAAGTGTAGATGGAACCATATTGTAGCAGGAAGTAAGCAGCTATTAAGAGGAAATTATCAAGTAGAATAATAAGTAGGTGGAGGATAATATAACAACAACTGTACAATAGACTGTATTTATACAAACCCCGTTTCCCTATGAGTTGGGAAATTGTGTTAGATGTAAATATAAACGGAATACAATGATTTGCAAATCCTTTTCAACCCATATTCAATTGAATGCACTACAAAGACAAGATATTTGATGTTCAAACTCATAAACTTTTTTTTTTTTTTGCAAATAATAATGAACTTAGAATTTCATGGCTGCAACACGTGCCAAAGTAGTTGGGAAAGGGCATGTTCACCACTGTGTTACATGGCCTATCCTTTTAACAATACTCAGTAAACGTTTGGGAACTGAGGAGACACATTTTTTAAGCTTCTCAGGTGGAATTCTTTCCCATTCTTGCTTGATGTACAGCTTAAGTTGTTCAACAGTCCGGGGGTCTCTGTTGTGGTATTTTAGGCTTCATAATGCGCCACATATTTTCAATGTTAGGCAGGTCTGGACTACAGGCAGGCCAGTCTAGTACCCGCACTCTTTTACTATGAAGCCACGTTGATGTAACACGTGGCTTGGCATTGTCTTGCTGAAATAAGCAGGGGCGTCCATGGTAACGTTGCTTGGATGGCAACATATGTTGCTCCAAAACCTGTATGTACCTTTCAGCATTAATGCCGCCTTCACAGATGTGTAAGTTACCCATGTCTTGGGCACTAATACACCCCCATACCATCACAGATGCTGGCTTTTCAACTTTGCGCCTATAACAATCCGGATGGTTATTTTCCTCTTTGGTCCGGAGGACACGACGTCCACAGTTTCCAAAAACAATTTGAAATGTGGACTCGTCAGACCACAGAACACTTTTCCACTTTGCATCAGTCCATCTTAGATGAGCTCAGGCCCAGCGAAGCTGGGTGTTGTTGATAAACGGTTTTCACCTTGCATAGAAGAGTTTTAACTTGCACTTACAGATGTAGCGACCAACTGTAGTTACTGACAGTGGGTTTCTGAAGTGTTCCTGAGCCCATGTAGTGATATCCTTTACACACTGATGTCACTTGTTGATGCAGTACAGCCTGAGGGATCGAAGGTCACGGGCTTAGCTGCTTACGTGCAGTGATTTCTCCAGATTCTCTGAACCCTTTGATGATATTACGGACCGTAGATGGTGAAATCCCTAAATTCCTTGCAATAGCTGGTTGAGAAAGGTTTTTCTTAAACTGTTCAACAATTTGCTCACGCATTTGTTGAGAAAGTGGTGACCCTCGCCCCATCCTTGTTTGTGAATGACTGAGCATATTATGGAATCTACTTTTATACCCAGTCATGGCACCCACCTTCTCCCAATTTGCCTGTTCACCTGTGGGATGTTCCAAATAAGTGTTTGATGAGCATTCCTCAACTTTATCAGTATTTATTGTCACCTTTCCCAACTTCTTTGTCACATGTTGCTGGCATCAAATTCTAAAGTTAATGATTATTTGCAAAAAAAAAAAAAGTTAATCAGTTTGAACATCAAATATGTTGTCTTTGTAGCATATTCAACTGAATATGGGTTGAAAATGATTGGCAAATCATTGTATTCCATTTATATTTACATCTAACACAATTGCCCAACTCATATGGAAACGGGGTTTGTATATTCATTGAAAAATGTACAGTGAATACATGTAATCGGTATTGGTATTGGTATTGGCTGATCTCACTCATAGATGATCTGTATTTGAACCGGCAGCATAAATCCCTGATTGGCGCATCCCTAATTTAACTATTAACAGAACGTGTATATTTCATTGGAAAAAGAAAAATGAGGTCAAACTGCAGGGAACGACACTATTATCGTCATCATCATCCCTTAAACAAAGAGCCCAAAGAAAAGCAGTGTACAACTGAATATAACCCCTTTTAACCACTGGTGGGAATTCTTCAAAACTGACTTGCTCAGACTCGAAATAGCGCGAGAAAAAGGCTGCATGACAACATTTTGGCAGAGAGAAACAACTGCCCTGAAGCCTGGAGTAAGATCCCAGACCTCCGACTAGATTTGAGTTAGACCAACATCTGCAGAAAAATTAACAGTTTAGCAAAGTTTATCTGCTGCAAGAGTACAGTTGGAAATTGATTTGAATATGGAATGGAAAAAGGAATACACTATCTGGGCCAAACTCCTGGGAAGGGACAGTAGCTTCATATAAATAAATAAAACTGGAAAACAAGGGACACCCAACTCGATTGTATCCTAAAATTGTGTCTCAATACTTTTGCCCAGATAGATTGTATTCTCCTTACCTTTTCTGTCAAGTTCCTCCACTCCCTGGCAGTGTCCTCCAGTGCCCTCTCCTGGACTCTCACCACACTGCGAAGCCTGGTCCACCTTTGCCATAGTGATGAGAGAGCATGGTGGACGACGGCGGCTGCACCAGATTTGATGACAAGCCGCTCTAACTCGACTACCTTGTCTTCCTTCATAGCAGTGATAGCAAACTCCTGAAGGTCAGCATAAGTCGCTAGAGACTGAAAAAAGTGACAACAGACGGGTAAACAGAGTGGTTCACTTTAAAGCTGTAATAAATAACACTTCATTTTCTCCCACCTTGTATTTCTCACACTTGTCTTCTGCCTGCTGGAGACTCTCTGCTTTAGCGGTGGAGAATGCTGCCATCTTGCTCTCTACATCGTTCATTTGTTCAACCAGCCGGTCTCTGTCACGTTGGATGGAGGCCCATAGAGACACACACCTAAGAAAAATAATTTTAATACACACACCACTTTGTTTAATGATATTAAACATACATTGAGTTGTACTAATTGTTGTCCATAACCCAATGAGATGTATCAACCATTCCACATGAGAATAAATCAACACCTCTCATGGACGTCTTTGCAGGCCTCCGTATGGTGTTTGATTTCTGTGCTCCTCATCCGCATGGCTTCAGCTTCTCCTCTTAGCTGGTTCATCGCAACTTCTGTCAACAGGGGCTCCAGGGTGTCTCTTATCTCTTCTGAAACAGCTGTATAATTATTTTCCTGCACTGAAATTTCTTGCAGGTTGAGAATCCAATCTGTGTGGTGCTCCAGATCCACCCCAGCGCTGGCACTTTGAAGGCAATCAGCGGCACAATCCAGGTGTGTTTGCATGGACTGCAAGGTAGAGTGGTGCCGCTGGATCATGGCAAGAGCTGGACCCAGAGTCAGCTATAAAATACGGAAAGTGAAAACATTTACTCAAATTAATGAGTGGTATATAGTATATGCTCCAATTAACATCTCTATTTATTCAACCGTAGAGTCCTAGGGTGCTTTGTCGACAAAGTAAATAACCGTCCGGGTCAGAGAACATTGTCATTAACAGCTGTGGTTTTGTTGGTAATCTGCTCGTGTAGTCTGAAAATGTGTAACTCTGAAAAGTCCACTGCAGATTATATTGGTTCTCAGGATGATATACAGTATGAGTATAATGAGTCTGAATTACAGTATTTATTGTACCAGCACACATACCTGCTTTTGGTTAATATCCTTTAGAACTTCAGCTCCCAGCCTCCTTAGCTCCTCTGCTTTCACATCCACATAGGCTGGAATACTTTCCTTTCTACTGCAATATCTTTGCACTTCCTGGCTAAACAATTTATCCACCATCCTCAATCTGCTCTTCACTTCTTCTTTCATGATTCCCAGTTTGCACATTTTCTCCTGCACACTCTCAACTTTGGCTTCTGTTAAGCTTACAGGCTCCCTCACTGCGGATTTAAAGTCCTTCAGCCATTCGGCCATTTTCTCCATCCCCGTCGTGAAGTCTTGTGGGACATCCTTTTCACTTTCTCCAATGCAGCATTTAATGTCTAAACGTAAGGACTGCAGTGAGTCAAGCAGGGATTTCATCTCCTGAAAGGCAACGGGGTCGGACCTCAAGCAGAGGCTTGCGATCTGCTGGTTACATTCTTTGGCCTCTAAAGATACACTATCCAGACGTTCAAGTAATGCAAAAAGAGCTGCAATTTTATGCGTGGCATCAAGTTCTTTGTCTGACTTGAGTCTAACCAGATTGTCTTTGGCAAACTTCAGTTCCTGGTCAAAGGTTTTAAGTATTCTGTTGTGCTCATTGATTATCTTCAAGGCATGATCCAAATATTTTTGTTTTTGATAATTTCTTCTTTTAAGAGTGTTGTGAAGGCGCACTAGCTGACGTGTTTCCTCAGCTTTGTACGTGTAGCCCGTACTGAGAAACCCCTCATTTTTTCCATGAAGGTCTCTTACCGCAGGGCTGATGTTGGATAAAGCTTCATCCATCCTCTGATAGTCACTCCTTAAACAACGCAGCTCCTCATCACAAGTATTGATAGTCTTCTTCTCCAGATTGTCAAACTGCTCCTGAAGGTCCTCCAATGCGCTTCGAGTCGTATCAAAAAAAGTGCTAAAATCTTTCCTCTCTATGATTATTTGTTGAATCCTGTCTTTTTTTTCTTTGGCCAGCGCCAGGATGCTATTGTACTGTTGGGGGAGAGCATTGAGTCGCTCGTCTAGGTAGCAGTGGTCGATCTCGTTCAGAGTGGGAAGGATCTCCTGGCCTATCCTTTGTACGATCAATAGGAGGTTCTCGTTCTCCGAAGCTTGTTCCAGGACTTTTTGAAAGGTGCATAGATGTTCTTGCAGTACCGAGCTATCCTCAATGTGGTTGAGATTGATTTCCCGGAAGGTGATGGCCTCCGCGTGTCTCAGCCAGTGACAGGTCTTGTTAAGGTCCACCTGGAAGTACTTCCTGGATGTCAAAGCTTTGTCCAAGATTGTGACACGCTGGCTGGTTGTCTGGAAAGCCGCTTCGAAAACCGCCTGCAGCTCCTTAAGTTTTGCCAAGGTTTCTTCTCTTTCTTTGTCTGTGGCATCCTTCTCGAGCTCCCGACCTTGAAACCAGAGAGATACCAACTCCCTCCGGTAGGCTCGAAGGCTGCTTTGGATGCTGCGACACGCGGACGCCTGTTTAGCGAGATCCTCTGGAAGAAGCGCAATGTGGTCATCTATCAGAGCCTTCCTCTCTTGTTGTTGTACCCATAACAGTGCTCTCCCCAGACCCTGAAGGAACTGAGTCCTCTCTGTGAAGGCCTGGGGAAAATAGATGATTGTATGAATACTTAATCTTGTTAATCAATGATCAAACATGCTTTTATGGCATGCAATAATCAGAGCCATTCCTCGATGGATTCCTATTGTTGAATGTGAGCTTTTATTTTCCTGACTTTTTTTAATACATTTTTGTAAAAGCTTTGTGGAATTCTACAGGGATTTCCACCTGTTTACCTTGCTGAGGTACTTTCTCCTCTGGGCTACTCGTGCCTCCAGAGCCTCCACTTCAGTCTGGGCGTGTTCAACAAGCTCCTGCAGGCTTCTCCTTTCTCTCAGCCCCAGTCTGGAGGCGACACATTGCGCTTCGCTCACCGCTCGGCCCAGCAGCTGCTGACGGGCCTCCAGCTCCACGCACACGCTCAGGTGGTCGAACAGAAAACTCTGGGCCAGGTCAGGCGGTGGGCTGGTTTTCAGCGTGGAGGTGAGTGCGGGTCGCTTCTCTTCCACCCACTGCCGGGCCTCCCTCAGCTGGGTTTCCACCCGTGCCAGTTCCTCTAGCGTCTGTGTGGAGTCCTGGATCTTCTGGTGGATAAGAGTCTCAAGCTGAGCCCAGCGTTTCTCCAGGTGACCCATCTAGTAAATGGGGGAACAATTATATATTTTAATAAAACAGACATTTTTAAACATCTCTTAGTTTCTCACCTGTTGTTTGACTAGTTCCTTGTCCAACAGGCTTATTTGTGGCAGAATAGTTTGTTTCTGGTCTCGCAGATCTTCTAGGGTTGCTTTACGCTTCACAAGGTCACTGGATAACTTTTTAAGAGCTTCTAGATGTTCCCTTGTACTCTCAGTGTCGGCCCTGTGAACACATAGACATCACTTGGGGAATATCTCATCTTAATTTCAAGGTAATCGTTAAAAAAAGTGATGATTAGTACCTGGCCAGGTAGTCCCATTCCCTGGATACTTGATGGAAAACCTCTTCGACAGCAACCACGCTCTCCTGATACTCGCCACTTCGCTGCATGTCGTCCCCTCGCTCCGCCTCGAGCTTCTCTGCACGCTGGCCTATTTCTATCCAGCTCCTCCTTAGTTTCTTCATGTCTTCCAGGATGGGACAGTCCTGTCCGTCTGTCATTTTAATGATGGCCTCATTCAGACGGCTTAACTCAGACTGCCTTTCCCTCACGTGCTGGAGGAACTCCTTAAGTGAAAAGAAAAAATACAGCTTTTTCTATTAACTTTGGGTTTTAATAAACAATAACATCATTAATCATGTATCAATAACAAATCATGTATCAATAACAAATGCACACCTGTGCTTTGTCCAGCTGGTTTTGTGCAATTCTGGGCTCAAGCTCTGCTGGACATCTAATGAGGTTTTCCAGTTGCTGCTCCGTCTCTCTCAGCCGTACCTCCAAATGTGTCTTCTGCTCCTCGACATCTCTCCAGGCATCTGCAACCTCCTCGCAAAGCATCATGCGCTCCTCATTCTAGAAACAAAACAAAAAACAATTAACTTCTGCAACACTGTAACAAATATGACTTCATAAGATCGAATGTGTTCTTGTAGCCAACTGACCTGGAGTTTGACCTGCTGGATCGCGGCAGCCACCTCCTGCACTCTGAGGAGTGAGAGGTCACAGGAAGAGCACACCAGCTGGAAGTAAGTGCTGGCCTGTTCCTGGAGGGCCCGCTCTTGCTTCACCTGACAAAATAAATCAACAGCTTGCACAACTGAAATGCAATTCGGTTTGGAGTCAATACCATCTCAAGAAACAGAAAAAATAAATTTCCCACAAAGATGGAGGCAGATAATGGTCCAAAATGTATTGGGAAGATGAAGATTCAGGGTGAAATAACTGATTTATGTATGTCTGACCTGCTGTAGCGCCTTCTCTACGTTGAGAGGGGTCTGTGCAGGAGGCTCTGGTTGCTGGGAGACAGACCTCAGCCAAGTCTTGCACTGTTGCAGAGTGTCTTGGAGACTCAAGTGTCTTTGGAGCTCATGGTCTAGGCTCTGATATACCTAAAAGCAAATTTTAAAAGATATTACAATTGTTTTTTTTATTAGTTCCTAATAGGGTTGTCCCGATACCAATAATTTGGTAGCGGTACCAGTACCAAAATGTATAACGATACTTTTTGAAACTTTTCAAAATAAAGGGGACCACAAAAAATTGACTACGGTCTGGGAGCCTAACAGCAGGAAAGGTGTAACAACTACATTATTACCTGTCACTGTTTATAACTCCTTGTGTAGATGTGAATGCTTATTATTTAAATGTGTACCTAAGTTTGAAGCAAAGGTGGTAATACTAATCGCGACCTTTGGTGAGGCATGTTTTAAAGCAGCACTTGCAGCATGCACCTCCCTGTTTAAAGCGTCACCTTTATCGATAGTTTTGAAGCCCAAATACCTCCAAATTGTGCTTCACCCACTCTCTTTATTAACCAGTAGAAGTGCAGTTTTTTGCCTTTCTTCTTCTCCACACTGTTTTTGCTTTTATGCGCTTTGTGTGTGCGTTCAACATCATGCGCCTCGGCTCTGTACACACTGCAGCATGCGGATGAAAAAAAAGTACAGGTATTTTTTAAAAGGCAGTATAGTATAATTTTTAATTCATTAATACCGTGGTACTTTATTAGTACCGGTATAACGTACAACCCTAGTTTCTATTTAAGTTTAAAATTAGAAATACGTCCTGCAACAGAAATGTATATCTTTTTAATACATTGAATAATCCAATGAGTGCATTCAGTAAGTAAACAGGACATTGTGCAGCAACATTTTTGACAGGTGTGGAATGCGGAGGAGTCTGTACCCTAAGCAATCTCTGATTGACAATCTTAATATGGAAGCTTTTTAGACAGAAGAAGGGGAGGCATGTACAGTATATTGGCACACAGCCATGAGTTTTTGGCAAAACCCTATTGGCTGGCATGGTGCAAAGTGGCAGGCAGGATATTAGAGCTTACATTGGGATGCAGTTGGCAGCCACTGGTGCAACTAAAGAGGAAGCCAGCAGTGTGGCGGAAAAGTGCGGCTGGATCACACAATGCCAGATTGGCTGGTGTGGAAAAAAATAGTGGAGTCTCAGGAGGTGAGCAACGATGACATGAGTGGAAGATGCCAGAATGACAGTGGTGCTGGATTAGAGGGCTTCCCGAATAGTGGCGCAAGCATGAAACCCTGGAGTTGACAGGGGGATAAACTGGAGATTAATATGGCGAGAATTAGTTAGCGACTTTGGCAAGAAGAGCAGCTGCTCTAGGCTTCCACCTGGCAGCCACCGCCATGTCCTTTACGTTGGCGGTGAAGGACTGTTGTCAAGAGATGGTTTAGGTGTCACATTGGGTTAGGATTAAGAGGTCGCCTTGGCGGCTGAAACATTAATGACATTGATATGTTGACGGGGTGTGACTGTGCATGTGTGGCCTTATTTGGCATCAGCACATACGCACGGAAAAATGTTTACGCATCCTTTATTAGAACGTGAAAATCTCTTTCGCTGCTTTAAATTACACAAACAAAATGATGCTTTAAGTTGCTGTTTTAGTGGAGAGTGAAGATGTGGTCAGATCTTGGTCAGTGGAGCTTCCCTGTGTGGGCGACCCAGGTAAAGAGGAAAAAGTGTCCTGCTTAAGGACACAGCAGCAGTGATTGGCATTGATGAAGCTAGATTCAGACCGGGAACTCTCTGGTAACTATATAACACACTTTGCCTTCTAAGCCTCACCGCCCACATCAATAACATGTTGAGATTTTCACTGTGAATGCTGTAACAATCTTTTTTTTTTATTACCCAAACCGCAAAGAGGATGCGAGGGTTAATTGGAAAAAGGCGATATTAAAGAGAAAATTATTTCATGAAAACTCAGTAAATATAAAACCACTAAATTCGTTAACCTAAGTAATGATTTGAAGCACATCAGGAGTGAAAAGTAAATTATTGCCTTTTTTAACAATTGCCCAACACAACAGAATCAATGTCTGCAATAATACAGTACCTGTGGTGAGATCATTGTAAACAGTAAAGCAAATATGAGTTTTACGCCAACGGGTGATCAGCGCAACAGGCATTTTAAAGCGCATGCAGAGGTGGATAAAGCTGCTTGTTGATGACCACTCATGATATTTCAAATGCAGCTACTGCCAGCTTGTGGAGTTAAAAGCTAAATACAGCCTCAAGTCAGTTATTTGCTTTTATAGATCAGTGCTATAATTAGTTTTTAGGTTATAATGGCCTACTGGCCTTGCGCCTCTATCTGGCCTGCTTTTACCATATCAACTCTTGCAGAACCTGAGGTCCTCTGACACCAAACTTATATCTTTACCAAATACCAGAACAAAGACCCATGGCGAGGTGGCATTTAGCCCCACCTGAAGAACCACTCGCCGGAAACCCTTGAGGACTGCAGAGACTGTTGTTATTTAAAACAAAGGGTGAAAAGAAGGCACACCTTTTTAATCAGGCTTTTTACTGATTATTTCAAACTCTTCTTAAGTTCTTAATTTGTATTCTGTTATTTTGTATTTTATTTATGACTATTATTACTACTGTTATTCTCACTATTTTATGGTTTTGTTAATTTATTCATTTACTACACGTTTTATTTTTACATACAACTTAAAATATATTTATATTACTTTTTAGATAATGTATATTTTTAGTTATTCTCCAATATGGGTGCCTAAAGATGGAGGGTTTTTTTTATCAGTCCTCAGTGACATGCCATGTTTTGCTATTGTCAAAAGTGCTGTGTGTATGTGTGTGCATGTGTGTTTTCTTCTTTTTTTAACTGGTGTAAAGGACTTTGTGTTGCAAATGTCCTGTGCATGAAAAGTGCTGTATGAATAAAGTTTGATTGATTAATGTTGCAATTAATTGAATTGATTGGAACATTTCCGAGAAGTGTTTCCTCACACAAAAAACTAAATATATTTGTTAAAAGCTTAACAGGTGTGTGTGTGACACATATACTGTAGTTAGGCGTGTATAGCATGCTGTGAAATGGAATGGAAATTATTTATTTTCTAAAAAATACACTAAATTAAGGCAAAAACAAAAAAAAAATTAGGCCACAACCCACAAACAACGTAACGTTGCAGGAATGTCATTGCTGTTTACTGGGTCAAAATTATTACTATGAAAAAGATAATTAAAATAACAAAAACAAAGGTGGCCTAAAAAGTCTAGTATTTCTTCACAGCCCTCCTCCCCCTTTCTTTACTCACTCTCTGTGCTGTGCTACAGATGGCAGAGTAACTGTCTCTGGTGCCTTGCTGGTGAGCCTGGACCTGCTGTCTCAGCCTACTCTGCACGCGCTCGTCACAGCCTTGCACCAGGTGGTCCCCTCGCTGATTCAAGCCTGCCAAGCGATCCTCAAAGCCTGCTATCTCCTCCATGATGGCCTGCGGAGGACAAAGGGACAAAGTAAAAAAAAAGGATGTCAGGCTGGTCAATGACACAGGAGGTCAGAACAGGCTGATGGCACACAACACAATGTGGCCTTCAAGGGCTAATTATTAGGTGGTCGCGAAGAGATCAAGTTTGAAAAGTTAAGGCTTTGAAGGACTCTACTACTCCATCAATGCATTGCCATTTGCATCCCTAGGGAAATGTACTAAAAATGTACTATTGAAATATATATATATATTTTTTGCACACTGTTGAAATAATATTGTGAATAGTATTTATTTGCTTTATATACACATATATATATATATATATACACATATATATATATATATATATATATATATATATATATATATATATATATATATATATATATATATATATATATATATATATATATATATATATATATATATATATATATATATATATATATATATATATACACACACATATATATATATATATATATATATATATATATATATATATATATATATATATATATATATATATATATATATATATATATATATATATATATATATATATATATATATATATATATTTCTATATATATAAAGCAAATAAAACAAATACTATTCACAATATTATTTCAACAGTGTGCAAACTGGAAAACTGGCATCTTTTTTAAATTAGACTAGAGGTAAGCATTTAAAGCCATAGAAATATATACATTTTTTTAATACATATTTGTGTTCCTCCTTAGGGGCTCGCCACATAACAAAAACAATATATAATTTCCAATGTTGTTACAAACAGTCATGCTAACTAAACATTATTGCACAATTAATATGAACTATACCAAATTGTATCCCAATAGGTGTACTGTATTATCAGATTTAGAGCTGAAAAGAGACAAACATTTAACAAACAAGCAAACGGCACGAATTGGGTGAAATGGCCCATATGTATGTATTGTGTATTGTGTTTCAGTATGTGTGTAATGCTGATGAGATGTAATGTATTAAATCATATTTATAGTGAGTTTATGTGTAATGAAACCTATGTGACTAAATGTAACATTGTCAACCATATGTTTTGGTCACCTTGTGCCTCGCCAGCTGCTTTGTGGCCTCCTCCAGACTTCGGCTCATGCTGGGGTCAGGGGTCACCATCCTGCTGGACATCTGTAGCAGCCATCGCTCCGCCTCCTGTAGCTTGTGGTGGTATACTTCCTGCTCCTTGACCTGGCCCTCGAGATGCTCCACGCGGGCCTAAACGTCACAACATAACGTGTCACAGATGACCGTGAGGACAAGTACATGTTTTCTTACCATGGCCATATTACACAGGTCACTGTAGTCTTTTTGCAGTCTATTCATTTTGTCTCTGACTGAGGGGTAATGGACTGATGCCAACAGAGCGTCGCCCTTCTCCAACACTGACCTGATGGAAGCATCATGGGACTGGACCATCTGTAACAGAGTCTGGGTGGGAGGAATACAAATATTTGTTATACCCTCTCTTGTGCAGCTTATCGTCAGCATCCTTGAGAGTGATGCTTATCTATCTATTCTTACACCCGATTGAAATAAAGCTACAAAAACCTTGTGTTTGGCGAGCTGTGCCCTTCGTTGGTATAATTCGGCTTTGGGCTCCAGTGGAGAGCTGAGCAAAGATTTGGTCTCCCCTAGCCACTGGGCCTGAGCCTTGTGGCGGTCCTGGAACTCCTTAGCCAGCAGAAATGCGCGCTCCAGGAAGCCGTGCTCTTGCCTCAGCCAGCCTGCAAGCTCCTCCAGCTGGGAAAGACGGGCTTCCACCTCACCTCCTAAGCTCTTCGCTCTGTCCTCGTTTAGGAAGTCTGCCACACGCTCGGCCCTCTCTCTCAGGGCCTTCAGGAAGATGTGACCGTGATGGAGATCAGCCTGCAGAGTCTAGATGACAGAAAAAAAATCAGCATCACTGATTTTATAGGAATACTGGCATTTAACGTCCTTTCATCGGAGCAGGCTTCGTCGGTACAAATCGGACAGCTCTAGTCTGAGAGGATGGTAGGACACTATAGACAATAAAAATAGAGTGGATGTTGAAGGGGCATGTTGAATCCAGCACCATCCACTCAGACTAAAACTGTCTTATCCAAGTCTGAGTGCAAGAACTGATAAAGTCTGCTCGGATGGCAAAAAGTCTTCTAAGAACAGTCTACTTTTGCGATTGATTCGAAGCACAGGGAATGTTTGAGGGTGCGAGAGAAATATGCTTATCAGGTCTATCAAGTTGACATTCAGCAATCACTGATCTCTTTGTCCTTCACCTTCTGGCATTTTCTACAAAGGCTTTGTGGCCTTCAGGTAGGCTGACACTAGCATGGCAATATGTGGAGAGGCCTGGCAGGTCATGGAGTGGACGAACCACAGTGAATAATATGAAAGGAGGACTCCAATTATAGGAAGAAGGAGCCACAGGGGGGTTTCAGGGTAACTGCAACACAAGCTCGATGGGATGCCTTCTAGCTTTCATCCTGGGTCTATTACTGCTTGAGTGGAGATCTGCTACGCTATGCTAGGAGACATCTGCAGCTAGGCTGTTAATGATATGTTGTGTCTGCCTGCACACGTTCTGTGATTGTAGCGTACCATGAAGTCAAATCATTCCAATAACCCACCTGTGTTTCTTCTTCATGACCTTAATCAGACATCCACACATCACACAACCTGAACTAAAACAAGAAACGTCTGCCGTAATTGCTCAACTGCCTATGTCAAATTATGCCAACTTCACATTCTACTCTAACATCCCACAGCGCATCAAGTGTGTATAATCTGCCAGCCTTGCAAGATACGAGTGTCCATATGGTGCGTTTCGGAACCCCACTCAATCATTAACGCTGATAAAGTAGCAGACATTACAGTCTGCTGCACACCGTGTGTCCTTTAGGCTGTTGTTAAACGGTCTTTTGTCATGATGCTAACATTAATTATTCAACGTCTTGTGTATGCCTTCTTTGTGTCAACATTCTGCCTGCATCACACTTCAGTCACTGTATTCCACAATTCGCAGTAATATTTATATGTATAATAAACATGGATTTTTATAAATACAAAAAACAGTTGGTATGCTGTATTTCATTCCCTGAATGTAAATGAAAAAATGTTTTGGAATTAAAAAAAAAAAGCACAAAAACTACCATATAAAAAAGTAACCTCCAAAAGTGTTTGTTGTTCTATGTTGCTGGTTGAGTTACAAGTTGTTCTATATTAAATACAGTTGTTCCCATTGTTGGTCCCACTGTTCAAAAGTCTAACTGCGGTCATCATAGAACATTTAGTATTTCTCCAGGTGATGCGTTACGTAACATTTGAACATGACTAACTGTCCTACAAGTGTAAAAAAGAAGTTCAACATAGTGTACTAAATTAAACAACACCAAAGCAAAGTACAACTACTCATGCTTCGAAAAAGCCTGACAGATACAGATTATTTTAAGAGGAAGGACCCTTTCCGATGTTAGTTAGATCTATTTCCGGTTCTATGTTCATCATAACTCCTTTTTTTCCATAATTGGTACGTTTCAGTGGTATCATCGCAACAAAAAAAAACAAAAAAAATAAGCACAACATAACTGTGTAAATATTCCTTAAGACACTCACAGAACTGAATTATAGATGGAGGACTTGGCCTCATATGTTTATTAGAGAAGAACCAGTGCACCTTTCTATTGTTACAAGTTAGTCTCAAACAATGTACAAATCCAACTAATGGCCCTTGGCACAGCTATTGATTGGTCATCTTTGTGTCGATGCCTAATCATCCCAGTTCAATGAACATCCCTGGAGCGTTCACCACAGGTGCACGACAGCTAGTGAAGTGATGGAAGGACACATGTGGCGACGACATGTCTCAAGTTACTGTTCAGAAGCATCACCATCGATCTAATACAAGGGTAACCACCACGCCGCATGACATGCACCACCTGGCGTAAGTAATTCCTAAAGTGTGAGCGTCTGCATATAATTTATAGAGGCTTATTAGTTAGTACTTTGAAAATGCAAGCTGAGGAGATGAGTGTTGTGAAGCTGTAAGGACGCTACATCAATTACAGAGTCAAAGCCAGCAGGCCTCTGACATTGGTGCTTCTTCTTCATCCTCGCATTCACAGCGGGGTGTCGCACCCTGCTAACGCTCTTCCTCTAAAGCAGTGTCTGCTTTGTCTTCATAAAGAGTCGATCGATACAAGCAGTGTGGTTCAGGCTGCATCACACTTGTGAAAATACTTAAAATTGAGCAAGCAATAGCCAGGGCTCTGAGCCAAAAGTGGCCATTTGAGCTGAAAAGCACAGAAAATGCACAGATATCACACATTTTTCTTGGCCAGACATGCTGAAGCTGCCAAAAAAAGCTGTACTGTTTCACAAGCAAATATTCTGTTGTCTTCTGTTTAAAATCCTCCAATAAGACTGGGGTCTCCAAAAGACAGCTTATGAGCACCAGTGCTGTCACCACCAGATTTTGAGTAGCTCACCAAAGAATCAAAGACTATTCAGTCCAACCAGGATTTTGCGATGTTGCGATCACGCTCCTTCACGCAAATTCAACCAATTCAATTGGCCTTGCAACTCTGACCAGTGGCCACAACTTTCCTGCGTATTTTGGATTATCAGTGTCATTTTTGGCAATTGTAATTGTCTCTGGGCGACGCTCAAACGTGCATGTCAACGGTCTAATCAAAATATATGTTAGTTTCTTGTGTAGACGAAAGCAGGGACAACGAAGTGTAACAATATATTAACTCTTTTTTGATCAAACAACAATTGTTGTCCCCCCACATAATAGGGGGGACAGTACAGTAATTGGACACAGAGTTTTGAGTATGTGCTTTTACGGCCATCTGGTGTTTCTACTTTTAAGTCTGTGTGGTAAAAATGAGTAATACATCAATACATTTTTTTTTTCAATTTTTGTTGAATTACTGCAGAAGGAAGATGTAAACATAGATAACAAATTCATCTAATTGATTCAATGTTATTGAAAAAAAAAAATAGACAGGCAACTTTGGCCGTAAGTTTCTGAAAAAGCTGCGGCGAATTCAGGCATTTTAGGCTGCAACAATCAGAAAAAAAAGTACGCAAAATCCCGGAGGAACTGAATATTTTCTTAAAGGCGTCTTATTATGATTTGTTTTCCTACATTTACAACACTTCGTTTAGGTCTACATATGGGTATGTTTTGGTCAACCTTTTGCATAGATTATGTTCTACAGACCATCTTCAAACAGTTTTCTGATTGTCTCTTCAGAATGCAGTTTTGTGGGTGGTCTAATTTACATGCCACAGCCTCCCCCCCAAGCCAAGCCCTTTTCAACTGCGTCTCCACCCTGTCAGCCATGTTGTAGTTTTTAGTGCTTCAATGTCAAGTCAACTGACAGATATACGTTAGAAATATATGCTACTTTTTACTAGCAATGGCAACAACAGAGAATTTTAAGTCTGCCCAACAACAAGAGGATGGAGACAATTAAGTACCGTATTGACTACAACGTTGGACTACAACCGAATAAAAATGGCGGACTGACGCAAAGCTCTTCGGGTAAACTTCTACCATATACTGGATGAATATCCGCTGACGCAACAATGACAAAATATGTCACAAAATTCTTGAATTCCAAACGGCTCGTTTGGAGCAAGTTTGGAAGAAGGCAAGGTTATTTTATAAATGTGCTTTGATTTCAAATTTTGGGGAATTATGGGGATCCTAAATAAACAAAAACAGGTAAGAAAAGTTGGTTTTGCATAATAGGTCCCCGTTAAACTCTTAGTATTTTTCTATAGTTACTGTTCAATTCAGACAGTATGCCCAAATATAAAATTACCCCAAAATAGCATAAACAGTTTTGAGTTGTAAAAAAAATACAATTCAAATGTAACCAGTTATATAAACAAAACACAAATAGCTCACCTTCCATTTCTTTTTGTCAAAGTCGCTATGTTTGTGAGGAATGTTGAAGACTTCTGCCCTAATGTTTGATACCTAAAATTTTAAAGATTAAAGCCAGCTCCTGCTTGAAACATGATAACCTTAAATCACTGTCCAGGCTGCTCAGCCCAATGTGGCTAACTAACAATATTAACTAATCTGTTCATTCAATATTTTTGACATTTGCATAGAACATGGGAATGCCAGAGTTACTTACAATATTGCATATACAATTAAACAGATTAGTTTGACAATGAGAACAGATTATTTCAATGTAAACACTCAAAATTATTTTTCATGCCTAATTTACTGCAACACATCAAGCGCTATAGGAAAACTTGAGCGTTAATTAATGTTTATTGCCTTCACCACACATATTTAATTGGACCAGTACCTCAAGTTTCTTCAGCTTTTTGTCCATTGCGTTGCGGTCCAGGGCTTCCGATGTGTTGGTTACTTCTGTAAAGTTTTTCTGCGTCAAGGTTATCCAATCCGTAAAGGACACACAAAGGTTTTCGGCCTCTTCAATACTCTTCAGCTCCTCCTGTAATTGCTTGATCGTGTCCTACAAGAGCATTTGATGAGAAAGAAGATTTAAGTTATGACTTAAGAGCGCAAATAATCAATATATATATACGTCAATATAAAATCTGTCATCCATTTACTTGTGCAACTGTATGCGAATTCGTCATCATTTCAACATAGGTGTCATTTGTTTTCGTTGTTTGTGTAATTTGTACAAAAACTACCACAGCCAGCAGGTTTGTTTGTGTTTGTAAGATGTATCTCTTCTTTTAAGGTTGCACTCCAGCAGGCTTTAACCACCAAGGAGCAAAAGATTTGTGAACAGGCATCAAAACAAAAAACATTGCCTCTTTCATCCCCCCCATCGTATAAGAGGGTGCGGGCAGGGGAGGGGGTAGGTGCATTATCCACTTGACTGAGATTTTGAGTCAATAACACCATGAGGATAGAGAGGCTTACTTTGTGGTTTTGACACATTATTCACTCCACATCCAAATTCTGTAGCGAGAAGCTCCAATTAGCTTATATTGTTGAGTGCACACCTTTTTCTGAGAGGGAGTTAACAGCCACCCCCCCACCGCGACATCAGAGTTGTCATGTGTTAAAGCTGGAGTATAAGTTGGAGAGGGTGGAAAGAAGGTGAGATGTGTGCTTGCCAAGTGTGAAAATCAATGAAGTGCAAGTGTAGCTTTTCCACTGTGTGAGCTCCTGTGTTTCCTTGGTCCAAGAAAAGACAAGCAGCGAGCCCCATTGATTTTTCTTTAAAGACCCCCCAAAAAAGAAGCGAATGACACATAGAGAGGTTGAATCTATGTACACAAAGCCGTACACAGGCTCTCAAAGCTGCCTCAATGGTCCTTCTAGGAAACCAAGTCCAAGTACTCCATGGAATAAACTCAATAATGAGATAATAAGATATGGTATAAAAAGCACCACGAACCAGCGTACTCTAATAAAAAAAAATGGTAAAGAATTGTACTGTTTTGACCTTTCATCTACATGGCATTGGCGTTACGAGTGCCCTGCAATGGCATTTATTGTATGAGCTCAAGTTCCAGAGTGGAGAAATCCGACAACGCAGCCTTGTCAGTGTAATGTGGCGAAGCAAACCATTACTTTTTGAGGTCGCTGCACTGTCAAAATAGACTGCATACGACACTGGTTCTCAGTAGTATATATTAACCAAAGAGACGGTAATGATTGTGTACAACAGGTGTCAGACTCAAGGCCCGTTTATGTGGCTCGTGAAAGCCTGAAAACAAAGTGCCTACTTCATCTTTCTCACTAAATGTATTCATTGTTTCCATTTTGACAACAAAAATAAATGTAATGCATTAAATTGCCTATGTTTTAAACTTTAATATAATCTGCTCATGCAACAACTATTGTCTTATTAGAGGTGGGACTCTTTATTCATCTCACGATTTGATCTGATTCCGATTCTTGGGTTGACGATTCGATTCAGAATTGATTCCTAATTTAACACAATTCTCGATTTAAATCAATTGTGTATTTTTGGGGGGACGATGTGGCTTGGGTGGTAGAGCGCCCGTGCTAGCAACTTAAGGGTTCCAGGTTCGATCCCAGCTTTCAGCATCCTACTCACGTCCATTGTGTCCTTGGGCAGGATACTTCACCCTTACTCCCGATGGGTCGTGGTTAGGGCCTTGCATGGCAGCATGTGTGTATGAATGGGTGAATGTAGAAATAGTGTCAAAGTGCTTTGAGTACCTTGAAGGTAGAAAAACACTATACAAGGATAACTCATTTGCCATTTTTTAATCGATTTTTGAAAATCCATCCATCCATCCATTTTCTACCGCTTGTAATCATGATCAATTTAGAATTGAAACAAAAAGAAATCGCAATTCGAATGTGGATCACTTTTTTGAACGCTCCTAATTATTGTATGCCGTATTACAATTTGTTTGAAAAAATTTAAATAAATACTTAAAATATTTGTTGCCTTGACTTCACCATCAATTAGTATATACAAAAATCTAATACTCAAATGCATAGGCAATTGTCTAATAATATAATGAAGCGATTAGACATTTTTATTCATACATTGACTGTTACAAGCGGCCCTCTGAAGGCAGCCATAACTGCGATGAGGCCCTCAATGAAAACGCGTTTGTCAAACCTGGTGTCTAAAAAGCAAGGCTTTCAAAATTAACGCATTAACGCATGCAATTAATCATCAAAAAGCATTGCATTAATCATTTAAAAATGCAGATCAATCCCACAATTTATTTGGTCCGCCTATCTCCTTTACCTTAACCATGGATGGTTACCTAAAAACATATACCAGTGCAAAGATGAGTGAGGTGGCAAATTTGGCTTCCAAATACACCCGACGGAATTTAAGATGAAACCATGTTTTGAGCAAATAAATGCCGTGCATTCAAGTAAAACATTTAAAAAATATTTCTGTATGATATTTTGACAATAGAATTTGTGTCAAAATATTTGGCTTCATTTAACTTATGCAAGTGAGCAATCTACTGCCATTAATTGGGAATAATCACAATTCTAAAGTGTGATTATTCTTATTTAAAAAAAAAAAAATTGTTTGACGGCACTAACAAAAAGGTTTTTGGGGATTTTTGACCCAAGCTCAAACGACGGAGCAATTTATAATTGATCATTAATAAAAAGAGAACTGTTAGATTATATTCTGTTTCTGCCTTTGTGCTTGATGCTTTCACATTGTGAACTCTAAAGTGTTTCTCCTTCCCTCTACTACCTGATGAAGCAGCACCACGAGGTGCACCTTTAGCCACTCAGCCATTAGGCGTATTTAGACTCCCTGGCTGCAGGAGGATGTAGGATCGTTGTTTGCAAGAGAGACTCCTCTTTGTTCTATGTATCTCTGCTCAGCTACTACAAACCCCGTTTCCATATGAGTTGGGAAATTGTGTTAGATGTAAATATAAATGGAATACAATGATTTGCAAATCCTTTTCAACCCATATTCAATTGAATGCACTACAAAGACAAGATATTTGATGTTCAAACTCATAAACTTAATTTTTCTTTTGCATATAATAATTAACTTAGAATTTTATGGCTGTAACACGTGCCAAAGTAGTTGGGAAAGTGCATGTTCACCACTGTGTTACATCACCTTTTCTTTTAACAACACTCAATAAACGATTGGGAACTGAGGAAACTAATTGCTGAAGTTTTGAAAGTGGAATTCTTTCCCATTCTTGTTTTATGTAGAGCTTCAGTCGTTCAACAGGGGCGGCGTGGCGAAGTTGGTAGAGTGGCCGTGCCAGCAATCGGAGGGTTGCTGGTTATTGGGGTTCAATCCCCACCTTCTACCATCCTAGTCACGTCCGTTGTGTCCTTGGGCAAGACACTTCACCCTTGCTCCTGATGGCTGCTGGTTAGCGCCTTGCATGGCAGCTCCCGCCATCAGTGTGTGAATGTGTGTGTGAATGGGTGAATGTGGAAATACTGTCAAAGCGCTTTGAGTACCTTGAAGGTAGAAAAGCGCTATACAAGTATAACCCATTTATCATTTATTTATTTATAACAGTCCGTTGTCTCCGCTGTCGTATTTTACGCTTCATAATGCGCCACACATTTTCGATGGGAGACAGGTCTGGACTGCAGGCGGGCCAGGAAAGTACCCGCACTCTTTTTTTTACGAAGCCACGCTGTTGTAACACGTGCTGAATGTGGGTTGGCATTGTCTTGCTGAAATAAGCAGGGGCGTCCATGAAAAAGACGGCGCTTAGATGGCAGCATATGTTGTTCCAAAACCTGTATGTACCTTTCAGCATTAATGGTGCCTTCACAGATGTGTAAGTTACCCATGCCTTGGGCACTAATGCACCCCCATACCATCACAGATGCTGGCTTTTCAACTTTGCGTCGATAACAGTCTGGATGGTTCGCTTCCCCTTTGGTCCGGATGACACGATGTCGAGTATTTCCAAAAACAATTTGAAATGTGGACTCGTCAGACCACAGAACACTTTTCCACTTTGCATTAGTCCATCTTAGATGATCTCGGGGCCAGAGAAGCCGGCGGCGTTTCTAGATGTTGTTGATAAATGGCTTTCGCTCTGCATAGTAGAGCTTTAACTTGCACTTACAGATGTAGCGACGAACTGTATTTAGTGACAGTGGTTTTCTGAAGTGTTCCTGAGCCCATGTGGTGATATCCTTTAGAGATTGATGTCGGTTTTTGATACAGTGCCGTCTGAGGGATCGAAAGTCACGGTCATTCAATGTTGGTTTCCGGCCATGCCGCTTACGTGGAGTGATTTCTCCAGATTCTCGGAAACTTTTGATGATATTATGGACCGTAGATGTTGAAATCCCTAAATTTCTTGCAATTGCACTTTGAGAAACGTTGTTCTTAAACTGTTTGACTATTTGCTCACACAGTTGTGGACAAAGGGGTGTACCTCGCCCCATCCTTTCTTGTGAAAGACTGAGCATTTTTTGGGAAACTGTTTTTATACCCAATCATGGCACCCACCTGTTCCCAATTAGCCTGCACACCTGTGGGATGTTCCAAATATGTGTTTGATGAGCATTCCTCCACTTTATCAGTATTTATTGCCACATTTCCCAACTTTTTTGTCACGTGTTGCTGGCATCAAATTCTAAAGTTAATGTTTATTTGCAAAAAAACAAATGTTTATCAGTTTGAACATCAAATGTGTTGTCTTTGTAGCATATTCAACTGAATATGGGTTGAAAATGATTTGCAAATCATTGTATTCCGTTTATATTTACATCTAACACAATTTCCCAACTCATATGGAAACGGGGTTTGTAGCTTGTAAATTAGTTAGCTACTTTTTTACCCTTTTCCTGGTGCCATCTATTTCCTTTTTTTGTTGCATTGTCAACCTCGTTTTGGGATCCATACCTAAACAAATGTGACAAGAACTTTCATACATCAGTCTGCCTCTTTTTTCTTTCACAAGTGGAATCATTCTCCTTGAACAGAATATTAGCTCTGACGTAACATGAACTAGTGTTGCATAGTCATAAAAAACAGAATGTATTCTGCTAGTCATCTTTCAACTGTTTCTAACAAAACTGTTACGGTGGGGTTGCATGTTAATTCGTGGATAGTTCCCCCAAGATGCAGACGGAACTCCGGAGGCAGTGTGTAGGTAGGACAATGATTTATTTTCCATAATTCAGACAGGAAAACAAACAAAAATAGAACAACCGTGCCGATAGCACGGGAAGCTATGGAAAAGCTAACAAGGAAAGCTTAGCATAGAAACAAGACGTAGGAATCACCAATCGTAACTTGTTGCGTAAAGCAAACAAATGGCGAAGCTTAGCTCAGGAACAGGTATCAAAAAGGTATACAAACGTAACTTGTTGCATGGAGCAAACAAAACAGCCAGACCGAGTGTGGCGAAAGGCAGGAATAAATAGCTGTCTGATTAGCGCCCGGGAGCAGGTGAGCGTACCGAACACTAATCAGAGGCAGGTGAAAACAATCTGCACACATGGCAACCAATAAAACACAAACCCAGGGGTGCTGAAAACAGAACTAAGGGAGTCTTAAACCAAAACAAAACATGATCCGGGCAACGGATCATCACAAAAACAAACCGAAAACAAACAAACAAAATACCCCAATATGAAATCAAATGAAACTGTCAAGAGTGACCAACCTGTATGCTGAGCAGCAGGGAGTGGTAGCGGGCAGTGAGCTGCGTTGCCGTGACGCTAACACGACCACTGATGTAAGCTTCTTCGAGAATCTGCTGTGATAGCGAGGAGAGGCCATCCACTTCTCCTTGCCGTGTCAGCAATGCTTGGAGACACGACTGCTCACAAGCAATACAGAAGATATGAGAGTGCAGCTGTGGCACCTTTCCAGTTACTTGTTCTTGCCTAGTGAATGTTCAACTCTTACGAATAATTGGTCGGAATGATGCAAGGACTAACCTTGAGTTTCTTCAGCTGAGTCTCTTTGGTGCCCCTGTCTGACCTCCGAAGTCTCAATATGGCCTCTTTCTCCATCTCCTCAAGCCACTGGCCTAAGGTAAGGAACTTCTGGTCCATCTCTTTCAATCTGGCCAGAGTGGACTTCAGCTGGGTCTGGGTCTCCTCCAAACGGTCCTGGTAGGCCACCCACTCCTGTTGTGCAGTGTCAAGGGTTCTGTCCTCAATCTGGGGTACACCCCATTGAATGACCCTCCCTCTGCTAGTCAGCACTGACGACAGCAGCGACTGACCATCTGAGCATCGCTCCTGTAGAAGCTATAATGAACATACAGTAAGAAGAAAGAACCTGAAAGACTGTAGCTTTAAAAAGTTGTATGGACACCTTGAGCTGCTTCAGTGTTTCCTCAAGTGTGTCCACATTTGCCTCTGAAAGGGATAATGATGCAAGAGTGGCCTGTTCTTGCTCCAACCAATCTTCAAACACATGGAGCACTCGCTGATATTCTTGATGGATCAGCACCAGCCCCTTGGCCTTGCTGACTGCATTCTGGAAAACAAGGTTGGACATTACTATTTGAGATTACAAAAGCAATGGAAGCCCCTCCCTATGTGCAGAACAAACGCTGTGATTAGGGCCGAGCGATCCGTGGTAGACCCTGTTTTACGTAAAGAAGTGCATGTAAACGGTCGATATATTAATGACGCTTCATATGAAACACCGTTAGTGCGCATCTCAAAAGTACTGGGATCAAATCCCAGTCATAGTAGAGTTGGAAATGTTTAAAAATGTTCAGTTTATTGATGTTAAAAAAAAAAAAGGTTTTCCATGAATATGTTTTAGTACAAATAGAATAGAATAGAATAGAAAGTACTTTATTGATCCCTAGGGGGAAATTCAGCACCACAGTTCGCTCACAATAAACAATAAACACTTAGGTATTTTTTACATGTGAATAATATAAATACAGTCTATTATACAGAATTATTCACAAGTGAATAATATAAATACAGTCTATTATACAGGATAATAAACATAAACATGCACTAAATAAACATAAACATGCACTAAATAAAATTGAAGTTGGATTTTAAAAAAGTATAAATAAACTAAGGGTGAAAAAAAAATGGCAGGGAGATGTGGGCTCCAAATAAAATTCTGCTTAGGGCCCTAATTTAAACTGTGGCGGCCCTGAGTGGAAAACAAACATCTTCACATACCTTGGCCTTTTCTTTCAGGGCATTGTATCTGTTCTGTAGCTGCTTCACTTCCTGCTGCGTAGTGCCGTGTTCTGCCATGTTGGCCCCCTTAGTTGCAATGGTCTCCAGAGGACAGCTGTGACTCAGCACTTCCTCATACAGAAGCTGGATTTAAAAACACATGTATACATTCATTGTGGGGGGAGCCCCTGAGGTAAAAAAGTAGAGCACAACAGGTTGAGAAGGTGAGCTAGCAGGATTAGCCTGCCCCGTGTAATTGCAAATCTGTTTGTAAAAAAGCAGGCTTTGCTTCATAACTTAAAATAAAGTCCAAAGCACTGCCAAAACTCGGCATCCATTGCACTGGTCACGGTGGTGCGGGCCGGTCGGTGTAGCAGCGGCGGCTGGGGGAGGGGGAGGGGGGCTAGTTGGCGGATGGGTAATCTGCAGTCCCTTTCAAGGTTTTTCATTGTCCCATTGGGTTGAGTGAGGGATGAGGAATTAGGGCCGAGGATGTCGTTGTGGTTTGTGCAGCCATTTCAGGCATTTGAGATTAAGGGCTATATAAATTAACTTTGATTTATTGATTGAACTATTCATACAGTAAGACATTTAATAGGACATTTTGACTGATTAAAAATTGTTTGACAATAGTATATAGTATGGCACCTTTAACAACATAATTTAACAAATTAAACAATTGTGTAACAGTACCTTAGTCTTTCCCAGGTTTGCAGTCTTGTCTCTCATCTCAGAGTACTGTCTGTCCGAGCAGCTCAGTGTTTCCTCAACGCGCTCAATCCAAAGCACAAAGTGACCAACGTCCTCCTGATAGCTGGTCCACTGCGACAAGGCGCCCTCCAGTTGACTGATAATAACCAGTATTGACGTTAACACATATCATAGAACAAATAAATTTAAATGCAATATCCTCCACAACCTTTTGCACTTGATGGACGCAGACAGCAGGGAGTCCCACGAGTCCTTCAGGTCCTGGATCTGCTTGCGGATGACTGGGACACCCTCAGCCGATGTGTTTCTTTGGACTGCTTCTCCCCTGGTAAGCAGCATCTTCATTTGGATCTCCCGCTCCTGACGTGCGGCGAGCAAAGCCTGCGCACACAGAGGAATGGGCTAATTGAACATCCAAGTTGTACATTAATGTGTCCTCAACCAGTCTTGTCCCTCATTACTTCCAACTGCAACATGCGGTCCTCCAGCACAACTTTATTGGAGGTGGCGGAGACGCAGGTGGCCAGGAGCCTCTGAGCTTTGCACACCCATTCCTGGAGCTCTTTCAGACCCTGAGAGAAGAGACGGTGCTCCCCGACAATGCGTTCAACCCTGGAGGACTTGTCCTTCGGAGAGGAGTGAGAATAAAAAGTAAATGTTTGCACCTTACATGGCATTTAATGCTGTTTTCAAACACAATCACATCCATTCAGTTTTGTCATCTACAAAGAGAAACATTAACACAACAACATAATTAATTTTATCTGCAAGGCAGCACTACTACAATAATAAACTGTTCCACACCAGTCTGGAAAGGATGAGGACAGGCAATCTGATTCAACACTCTCCCAGTACTATAGTAAGAGAATGATACATTGTCAGCCATTTCAGTGTTTGGTGTCAAATTAATCACAGAGGAGATAGAGTTGACGCATTAATGAGGGTTTGCAAAAGGTCAGCTGCTGCAGCACTCATACGTTTCAAAGATGACATTTTCAGATAAAAGATGTAGGTAGGCTAACAGAGCGTTTGCCCTTTCTTGTGATGATGTGGCTGCAGGACCTTTCTTTTTTTTGTAGATGGGATTTTGAGATAGTGAGACCAATTACAAGAGACAAGTTACAGTAAGCCAGGGAAATGGACATAAGAGTCATCAGGCAGGTTTACACTGTGATACCTTGGTCAAGTTGCTGAGAGCCAAGCACTGCGCCGACAGCTGGGACACTCGGTGGACAAAGCCCTTGCCTGCTGCCTGCCCCTCCCAAAGACGATGCGCACTCTCTCTAAGATGTCCGAGTTCTGCTTCACGACTGGACATCTCCTCAAGAATAGCCTGGGGTTGTTCAATTTGGAGATGCACAGATGAGGGTTAATTCATGAATATAGCTCCAAAGAAGTGACTATTTTAAGTTCCTGTTAGTAACTTGTTACATTATTTTAAGGTTCCATTTTATAGTATTTACATAGCATTTTATATCAAGTCCCAAAGGTCCCACAATAGTACAAAATATGTTGTCATGCTGGAATTTACAATTAGTTTAAAAGTTACTTTTAGTAATCCCCACTGGGAACACAGAGGAAATTACCAATGCAAAAGATAATAAACAGTGTGCAGCCGCAGTGTTTATGGACTTAACAAAAGCATTTGACACAATCAATCATATTATCTTAATCAACACATTAGAACTGAGAACAGAGGAGAAGGGGTTGGTCTGGAACTAGGTATGAAGCTACTTAACAAACAGGAAGCAATACATGAATCTAGGCGAACACACGTCTGCAGCTTTAGGATCAATACTGGGGCCAAAATTGTTCAATCAATAAACGACATTTGTAAAGTCCCAAAAGACCTACAATTAGCACTGTTTGCAGATAATACAATTACATTTTGTTCAGGAGAGAATACACAGAAGCTAATACACATTTTAAAGAAGAAATTAATGAATTAAAGAGGTGGTGTGACAAGTTATCTTTGAATTTCATCCATCCATCCATCCATTTTCTACCGCTTGTCCCTTTTGGGGTCGCGGGGGGTGCTGGAGCCTATCTCAGCTGCATTCGGGCGGAAGGCGGTGTACACCCTGGACAAGTCGCCACCTCATCGCAGGGCCAACACAGATAGACAGACAACATTCACACTCACATTCACACACTAGGGCCAATTTAGTGTTGCCAATCAACCTATCCCCAGGTGCATGTCTTTGGAGGTGGGAGGAAGCCGGAGTACCCGGAGGGAACCCACGCAGTCACGGGGAGAACATGCAAACTCCACACAGAAAGATCCCGAGCCCAGGATTGAACCCAGGACTACTCAGGACCTTCGTATTGTGAGGCACATGCACTAACCCCTGTTCCACCGTGCTGCTTTGAATTTCAATAAAACTAAATTAATGCTCTTCTGAAAAAATAGGAAAGACAGTAAACACAAATTCAAATAGACTGTGAAGACATTGACAGGTGAAATAAATCAAATTTATAGGCATAACAATAGATGATGAAATGCATTGGAAATCTCATATAAAAATATACAACATAAAGTGGCAATAAACAGTTAAAATTAATAAAGCAAAACATTCTGGACCAAAAATCACTCCATATTCTCTACTGTTCTCTAGTGTTACTATATATGAGTTATTGTGTAAAAGTATGAGGGATTAACCACAAAAGTATGCTTTATTTACTAACCCTGAAACAAAAATGGTCAGTTAGGATAATTCATTATATTGGTTATAGAGAACATTCAAACCATTTATTTATTTAATTTTAAAATACTGAAATGAATGATTTGGTACATTTGAAAACAGCTAAAATCATGCATAAAGCAAACAATAACCTGTTACCTAATGTACAAAAGAGGAAAACTACAACCTTAGGAAAAAAAATTATTTAAAACATTTGTGGATGTTGTCTGTCTATTTGTGTTGGCCCTTTGATGAGGTGGGGACTGGTCCAGGGTGTACCCCGCCTACCGCATGAGTGCAGCTGAGATAGGCTCCAGCCCAACTGTGACCCCGAGAGGGACAAGCGGTAGAAAATGGACGGATGGATGTATGCAACACCAAAAAGCTTTAGTACATAAGTATGTGGAATTAAATTATGGAATAGATTAAGCTAAGAAGTATATGTACTATATATATGATATGACTATCCCACAATGTACTAATATGATCCAGTTTAAGAAACTGTTCAAACTCAAAAAGCCTTATCTACAAAAGTTTTACGTGTAATAAAACACGTGCAAACTTGATAGTGCACCCAAAGCTGATCTAGTAAACTTGTGTGCACGGGATTACGTCTTTTAAGAGACCAAAATAGAGAGTAAAATCCATTCAGCGTGTCAGTCTTCATGTTTATGCCTGAAAATGTTTTGAAAACGCCCACAATACTGGAAGGAGGAGCTGCAAATATAATCATTTAGCGCATGCCATGTGATGATTATAATCAAGATTGAAACTGCTTTCAGCCTGTTGTTTGGCATATATATTTACCATGTTTGAAATGTGTGTCAAAACTGGCATAGTTACGCATGAATAGCTGTTAAAAAGGAGGCAATTGCGCTGCAACAGACAATGGACAGAGAATCCTACGTCGTATGTGAGCGTGTCAACAATTTGGACTGTCAGAAACAGAAAATATATTACATATTGTCTTTCCTCTCAAAAGGTGAGCAAACAAGTGATATGATAAGAATTGTCTCTACCAGGGTCTAAGGACACAGTTTACTAATAGGGATGTGATGATGGATTGACAAAATAGTATTGTGAAAAAAATATGCCGATTGCTGACTCATGCCTTTTAATACCGATGACAAACGCCAATCCTCTCTGCCTGACAAGCGGCTAGCAGCTAATTATGTGTCTTTATACACAGCGTGGAGCATTCCCCTAAACTGAAAATAATCACCTCTGTTATGAAAAATAAAAACAGCATTTTTTTATTATCTTAAGTATCACTGGAGGACTAGGCTAAGGAGGCTTGATATGTTACACACCGAGAGAAAGGCAAAAACAGGCATGCTAACAGAGCTACGCTAGCTTCAAACAACACTGAGAAATAAGTGTTTGAAGTTTAAGAAGTGTACAATTTTTATAAAATGTACTTACCTACTTACTATTGAGTTGTTTTGTTCAAACAATTGTACGTAATGAGAGAATAAGGAACCAGTTAAAATATTGTTTGTTGATATTGTTAAACGGTCAATAGAACGGTCAATAGAACTCACCATAAATGATTTAAAAAAAGGTACAGATGACGTGTGATCCGTATCGGTATTGGTAATGGCCGATTGCACACATGGATGATCAGTATCGGAATCGGAACAAAAAACCTTGATCAAAACATCCCTAATGACTGTCATAACATTAAAAATAACATTTTGCCGAATCGGGGACAATTAAGCAACGCACAGACAAGATGAAGAGACAAGTTTGATAGTGTAGTACAGTATGTTGCAAGCGTAGGAGGTCTAAACATGAAGAGGATTTATCCTGCATGTATTGTTTTGTACTTGAGGTGCTGAGGGGAAGCATGTAATTGGTTGCAGGGCTCGACAAAGGCGACAGAGTACATTCAAAAAAATATCAACAATGATAAGAGCTGAGCTTTGCGACAGGCTTGATATATTTTGCCCCTCCTTTGTTGTTTTATCTTTTCAACAATATTCTCATCTTTTTTTTGTCTCTGCCAGACATGACAGATTCTGTTATCCCATCCTAGAAAAAAGAGCTTGTGACAGAAGGGGGGATTTAATTAGATTCCCTGACTTTGCCTCTGACTATTATATTATGTCAAGCCGTTGCTCTATTTTGATTCAGTGGTGCTCAACAAATGTAATTAGGTCTTCTTTTCCCAGCTGATTTCAGATTACACTTTTGGGATGCTTATCTGATGGAAAGCTAAAGTACAGTATTTGGTGCCCTTGAAAAATCAACTCAAGTCTTCAGTTTATGGGAGGTATACTTGAGCGAAGAAGAGAAGAAACACAAATAGGTTTAAAAAGTATGTATATAGTTTATATTATTGCAATTGTCTTAAAGATTCAGCATACCTTTTTTCAAGCCTGAATATGTCAAATTACTTTGAAACCTGCTACAGAAAAGCTAAAAACCACAATATTTACAAAACGTGTATATTAGAACACCTCTTATGCTAAGGAATTATGACACATGTCAGAAAGGTTCCAGGACATGATCACATTCTTTAAAGTGAGGGGCATCGTCCACTTCAAGTTCTTGCCACAGGGTCAGACAATCAACTACAACGTCTACGAAGACATCCTGCGGCGTTTGCGTTGTTCAGTGCGCAACAAGAGACAAAGAGTTGTGGCCTCACGATGACAACACGCCTGCTCACACTGTCCTGAGGATCCCCCAGTTTCTGGCCGAGAAAACATTGCCACGCTGCAATCTCCCTATACACCAGACCAACTATCTGTGATTTTTTTCCTTCTTCTCAAACTAAGGGGTTCATCAAAAGGGCTTGGCTGACATCAACCTGAGAAGAACCCTTCCAGGAGTGCATTAAAGCGTTGCAGAAAAGGTTAGGAAAGTCTCTTAGACTCCAGGGGGATTACTTCGAAGGGGAACAATTGTAGTTTAAAGATATATTTTGTGATTCCAGTCCTGGAACTTTTCTGACACACACATCATTTTTAAATGCAGAATTATAACATGGCACTTACCTGTAGTTTGCTTAGCTCTTGTTTCTTGGTTTGGAGGTCGTGTAGCCGAGCACTGCTCTCCTGAACTTTGAACTCGGTGCTGTTAAGCCACTCCAGCAGAGGTTGAGCGCTTGCTTCAAACTCTGTCATCTGACAATATACATTCTAGAAAATACAACAGAAAGCATGAATTTGATGCTGCACTAATAGCTAAGGTTAAAAAAACCTGGAGAAGTTTCCCCAAGACAAAGATGTGCTCCAAAAATAAAATAATTGTATAAGGCCAACCCCCAAATGTTGGATGTCCACAATAGTTATCCTTTGTGTACAATATTTAACACCTCCCCTTCATATATTTATCTATACATCTTATGGTATGGAGTCTTGATCTGTTGTTAAAATTTCTCATTATTGTTATTTAGGTAATTTTAATTCACTTCAACACAGCCTCAACACACTATTTAGACTCCAACGTACTGTAAATGTGACTTTAAATGCAAAACAGAAGCAATCTACACCACCTTGAGCGCATCCTCCCTCAACTGCAGGTCATTCATCAGCCTCCTCCAGTCTTCTCTCGCGTTTGCCACTTTGGCCTTGATCCCCTCCACCCTGTCTTTGGACACCACCGCCATCAGAAGCTCCCCGCTGGCTCCTACTGTACTCAGCCTGGCCTGGCCGTGCTCCCTGTCACTCAAGAACTCCTGGGGGGGTGGGGGGGGATAGACAAAGGATCTGTTTAACACACACACACACATTTGTACAGTAAAAACAACAGGAGGATGTGACAGTAAAAGAGACTGAGTGACAACCAAGTGACTTACTTTCTGTCTTCCATTGTTGCTGCTATGACTAATTCAACACAGTGACGGACACTTCACACAATCAGACGCAGCAATTAGAGCCATAATGTATTCCCTATGCGTGGGCGCAAGGCTCGGCTTGACCCGCGGGGGCAGATAAGAGAAGTCGGTGAGTTTTGCTTTTTGCATACTAAATGCACACACGCACATATGTACCAAAACACCCCTCTTTAGAGCACAGACAATGACAGCAGCACAGCAGGGACCACTCCACCATCTGTGCATCACACACACACATTTTTGTTTTTTAACTTCTCGCTTATTCTCTATTCTCCACTTCATGCAAGTAAATAGACACCACCAATTAAGCGTGACACAACAGTGTGCATATGAACCCCCATCCACAACCAGCAGGCCCCCTTCGTCCCCCCTCCCACGCCAGTCCTACTGGAGGTCAGCCATGTGGAAACATTGTTCCACATTCCTCACCAGGTCAATGATAAATAAAACATGACTCTTCCTCTCTGGATCGCCGTACACTCGCTGACGTTCCCACTCATCCTCACAAAGCAACAGCGCCAACTTGGGGAGGGGAACACACGCTTACATCCCCCTGGCTTTGAAATCCTTGCTTACAATGGGACATAAATAGAATTCTCCTCATACTTGATATTACCTGTAATCTGACTACTAATAAATATGTGCAATAAACAATCATCTGAAATCTTTGCTGAGGCAGGTTATTATCTAGTGTGACCATACTGGGACATTTACCTTAACCAGCAAGAACCTGCCTCTCCGCCAAGGCCCCAGGGTGCTTCGAAAAGGCTGCCAGGCTGTTAACACCTGCCAGTTTCTCAGAGGATAACCTCAGAAGAGATACTCCTAAAAGAGAAGCACGCTGTGGAGCTTTCTTGTGTCTTGATTCAAAAGCCTGCACTTCGACCTACTGTACACCCCGAGATACATTTCTGGGGGTGGGATTAAATTCAACAGCACAGTCCTGTTAACTAGATTTTTTTTTTATTCTTGTAAAATATCCTTTGTGTTGAATCACTATAATTAGTATGTCATTAAGTAGTGTCAACGTGCAATGTGGCTGGCAATATTTTATGTATTTGCTAAGTCTGTGCTAAAACTTACTGTTACTTTCAGTCCTGTTACTCAAATGAGTCATCTTCATCTTAGGAACCTAGTCAAAAATAAAATATAACTGCCTAAAAAATGTTTAAAGTTCAATTTGAAAGAATTACATTAACAGTAAATGGGACTGATTCGGTGACGTGGCTTATTTGCTAGTTTAACTCTTAAGTTTCACATTATTAACATATTTATCTCCACTTTAAAACTGTATTAGCTTGTCAGGAATCCCTTTAGGCTTGTGCACTCTAATACTTTAATATTTCAATCAAAAATGTATTTTATATTTATTGTTGTATTGTATTAGCCACCGTTTTACAGTTTTTATTGTCGTATGTGCAGCACGTTGGTCAACGTGGGTTGTTTTAAATGTGCTATAAAAATAAACTTTGACTTGACTTTACTATGGGCATCTAAATGAGAGATGTTTTAAAATCTACAGACGCCTAAAATGTAATCTTTTATTTGTTTGTAACCAGAATTACTAATTTCCATTAAACATTGTGGCAGGTAGTTCATGTATCAGTAAAGAAGCCTTTAAATTTAGGTGAACCTGTGGTTAAAGCAAGGTTTCACCCTCACCATAGCAATCTAAAATATATAAAATGTTGGGTAGTGTTATTTTTCTAGATTATTGGCTGAGATGCATGCAAAACATCTAACCTGTATTCGTTGCTGAGCAGTGGAGGCCTCTGCCACGCTCTGCGGCACATCGAAACATTTGGCGGTACAGATTTTGGCGTTAACCAACCACTGCTGGAAGTCTCTGAGGGCAGCACGGAACCGCTGCTCCAGTAGGCGCTCCTTATTCTGGCACTCCCTGGATGCATGGAGGCTGAGGCTAAAAGAGGGAAGAAGTAGAAAAGAAAACTTTGGGAAAGGAACAAAAGAAGAAGGCGCGTGCTGTCCCATCAACACAGATACATACTGTCTTTACATTATGGGGGTGAATGTATGGGCGTGGGAGATGAGCAGGAATGAGAAGTAGGCAGGTGGAGAGATGGAAAAGTGGGTGAAGTGGAAGCAATGAGCTTTGGGTAAAGTGGGGGATGGTGACTGGGGTGGTTACAGAGAGGCAACATATGATCAGGGCACGAGTTCACAAGGGTGATAATACGAGGAGGATGAGGGATCACGGGTCGATGCTGTGAGGAAAAGGCTGACGTAGAGGCAACATGACAGCGATATTTAACAGAGAGGTTACACTATACTTGAAGTATTGCTGTATGAGAAAGGGTAGGAAAATACTCATTGGCCACAATATTACAAACATATTCTATTGACATCTTCTTTCTGCATTTACACAAGGGTATGGATATATTGTACACATTATTGTCAGTGTGTGTCATACAAAGGAAGCATGGAGAGGACTTTTCCTGCTCATGAATATAGATTAGTGGGAAGGTCGAGGGAAGAGTGGGTGTTTTGTTCTAAAACGAGTGAGGAGAATGATTAGTTATTTACTTGTATGTCAGTAAACACGCACACTATCTTTCTCGCACACACACACAGCGTAGACATGCACACACAAACGCCTGTTTGACTGAAACATTTGCACAGCTTCTTAACAACAGATGTGATCCAGTCTACAGACATTTTATTATCATACACTACAATGCATATTTATTTATTTTACTGATTTGGTCCATATATGCATTTTTTTTAGCTACATATAAGTCAAAACATTACAAAGACAATGCCCTTCTGCAAACTACAACTATTAATACAAACATACCAAATTTGATCTCTTTATATTGTGAAAGTTTATCAAAAAAAGATTATTTCAAATGCATGCATCTACGAGCCAAGACCACAGCGAACAAGCAAGTGAGGCGAGGGCAAGGGTGTCGCTTAGCAACTGGTGTGTCAGTCAACTTTCACCTTTGTCTGCCTGACACATCTCACAACTTCAGCTTGGTTCAATTTATCTTGCAGACACCTTGCACTTTATACATCCTGCACACTTAATACCACTGGTGGGCTTCTGGGCAGGAGTCAGGGTATTTTAGAGCATCTCATCATGTGCGACAAGTAATCCCCTTGACAGCCAATAATGAGCTGATATTGGTTTTTGCAGACTGTTAATTTTGTGCAATATGGCAAATGAATGCAAAACAATAATCCAGTGTTTTGATTTGATACACACATGTGCTGTATTTTCTTGAACGAGAAACTGAGAGGGTTTATGAACGGTTATATTCAAGTAATATGAGATGTTTATTTGCTCACTTGCAGGGAGTACTAGGCCTTTATTGGAAGGCATCCATTTGAGAGGAGGCCTAGGAGGGATCAGTGTTGCCAACTTAACAACTTTGTTGGTGTAATAGCGAGTATTTAGACCCTCTAAATTGTCTTGTTCAAAAAAATCGACGAGCGACAACTTTTTTTGGTCTTATTGGATACTTTTGAAGACTTAAATGATAGCAGTCATAAGTGTATTTCCAAAAATATTTGTTTTCATGTTTTTTGCTCACTCTCACATAGCCTCCATAAAAGTTACATGCACATGCGTCACAGTCCGTCCATTATGCAACCCACGCCACAAATGTATTGTAGTTCTGTGGGAAACACTGACTTTGATGTACATTGACTGGACACACGTAGAAGTGTTACTTTCATGTTAAGGTGTGAATGGAATGTGTAACTCTGCCTTTGTTAGAGCGGAGGTCACTATTTGGGGGTGTAAGGTAATATTATTAACAAACAGCTCTAAATCACTACAGTGTGTTTTAACATAAACGTTGACTCAGTTTAGGTAAATTCCAGCTACAACACTGCCATTCTTTATTGAAATGAACCAGTAGGGATGTAACGGTATCAAAATCTCACGGTACGATATTATCACGGTATTATACGATAATATTGTGGTAGATGTCCAAAAAATGCTTGGTAAAAATGTCATAGTGTGTAAAATGGAGGGATAGGATAAACCCGCTTACTGTAATTGGACACAAACATAATGCTCAAATGTTCTAATCATATTTTTTACTACAAACAAGTATTTTTTTATACAAATAATGATTCAGGAACATCTACTGTTTCAAGCAAATATATATTTAAAAAAAAAACTACAGTTCTTTAACGTGACAATGTAAACATCCAGTGTAACAAGTGTGAAATTATGTACAGTTTAGTGTCTTTCAACTTTTACATTATGAGAAGCAGTGTCCTCTACAGTGAACGTGTTTATATTAGTCTGGAAAATGTTGTTTCTTAGAAAAGTTAACCATCAATATAACGTTCAACAACGTAAATACCTCACAAATTGGTATTTAGAGTCGCTGGCTTCAAATATCTTTTCTGGGTGACTGTTTATGAGGTGGCGACTTGTCTTTTGTTTTTCGCCCGAGTACAGCTGGAATAGGCTCCAGCCACCCCCCACACCCCTGCGACGTCAAGAGTAACAAGCGGTAGAAATATAGATGGATGGATTGAGGATGTATCAAATAGCTTTTTAGTTTATCCGCAGTGCAGTTGTTTTGGGGGTGACAGGACCGATGAGCTCTGTGTCCCCTTCAAAATGCTCAAAACTAAATTGGCACGCTTCGCTTTGCAGAACGCAGACTTTCTTACATCCACCAAAGAGGTTATGTTTTCAGCAGGGTTTGTTTGTCTGTTAGCAACATAACTCAACCAGTTGGGGACAGATTTCCTTTTATCTACGACGAGTATGAACACACAACGGGGCGGTATAGCTCGGTTGGTAGAGTGGTCGTGCCAGCAACTTGAGGGTTGCCAGCAACTTGAGGGTTGCAGGTTCGAACCCTGCTTCCGCCATCATAGTCACTGCCGTTGTGTCCTTTGGCAAGACACTTTACCCACCTGCTCCCAGTGCCACCCACACTGGTTTAAATGTAACTTAGATATTGGGTTTACTATGTAAAAGCGTTTTGAGTCACTAGAGAAAAGCGCTATATAAATATAATTCACTTCACTTCACTTCCTGCTTACGGCGTTTAACGCCCCCACCTTGCTATCCCCATGTACAGAGGGTTCTGGAAGACGTAGTAGTTTATTTATTTATTTACAGACCCGGCCATCGCTAAAGCGCCAGAAAAAAACTACACGCACCAAATTTTCATTTGATACCGTCACACAAGACTTTGAAACCGAAATACCATGGTATGTTTAATATCGTTAAATCCCTATAAACCAGTGTTATAATGGTAACTACTAAACTAAATATTCCCATTACCTTGGAATTGATACCGATACTCAACAGTACCAATTTTCTGTACTTTTGTTTGTCCATGTGGTTATAAATATTAATGTGTTCGACAATAAAATCTTTTTACCAATTAAAAGGGAATAACACTTTTTAAAAACAATTTCACCTATCCCTTTTGTGAAACAAGCACAAGTTTTTCTTTTTTTATGCATTTTTAGTCATAAACAAAACACAGCTAACAATAGTGGTAATGGCTTTTGCTGTATTCCGCCTATAAAGCCCTCTAAAAACATCCAAAAGCCTCCAATGTTTTATATACATGCAGTACAGTATATGTTATGTTGTAACAGGAACATTCATAATAGCACGTGACAGCGTGGCGCAGTTGGGAGAGTGGCCGTGCTACCAACCTGAGGGTTCCTTGTTCAATCCCCAGATTCTACCAACCTAGTCACTTCCATTGTGTCCTTGAGCAAGTAACTTCACCCTTGCTCCTGATGGGTCGTGGTTAGCGCCTTGCATGGCATCTCCCGCCATCAGTGTGTGAATGTGTGTGTGAAGGTGTGTGTGAATTGGTGAGTGTGGAAATAGTGTCAAAGGGCTTCCAGTACCTTGAAGGTAGAAAAGCGCTATACAAGTATAACCCATTTACGATTTATAATATTTATGAATTTGGGTCATTTTAAGTATATGGCTGTTATGACCTGTTACATTTTGTTAGGAACGCTCTTTGTAGACCCCAAAATGCAGGAGACGGTAGGGAGCATGCAGGTGAAGGTCCCGTATTTAATATCAAAAGTACAAAACAAAAATGCGGCAGGGAATTGCACAGAAAAGCACAAGGAGAGCTGTGCATGAAAAATAGAGCCTCGGGGAGAGCTTACAATAATAAGTGACATAAAACAAGATCTCAAATTACCACCAACCCCGTTTGTAACTTCAATAATGATCCCACAACCAATAAAGCTGTGAGACAAGCTTGAATACTCTTCCAGTGGTCATTAGCGGCAGGTGAAAACAATCATCCCTAATCACCTGCAAGTGAACAGAAAAACTAGCAAACAGCTAACACCGACAGAACAACAAGTGGAAACAAAATAAGAGCGCAAAACAGGAATTAAACCCAAAAAACGAGACAAAACAAGGAATGACCTGGCGTAACCTGCCATAACAATGGCGGCGCATTAATTTCACAGACGCATCATAATGTTCACTATTTCCTTCAACAATTACTACTAATCATGGCAGACTTCATGAGAGACAACGACGACTACTTTGGGACGAATGATGATCCAGAACCTTATATTTTTGAGCCTGAATATATGGAGGATGAGCTATAAGTTTTAAAAGCTGAGTGATAAGCAGATCAAGTAGCATTATTGCTAAGTGCTGAACATGAAATACAAACTACGAATCATAATAAAACAATCACTTACTGAACAATGTCTGCTTTCACTGGGATGCCGACTGATGAAATGTTCATATCTTCCTGTTTAGAGGAAGAATTAATCATAATGCTAGTGCCGGTAAAAATTTAAAAAAAAGTGGGCGTCTTTTTGTGGCTTTCTTGCCATCGCCAGGTCTACGTTTAATGTCAAAAGTTGAACAACTTCTCGGTTTATGGCAACAACCTTCAACTATACAAGTGAGAGGCATGATTTATAATCTAGAATTAACTTTCACCAACTCAGAGGCGATGCATCAGCTCACCTGCTCAGTATGTCAATAGCTTCATAAGCTAGAAGTAGATGCATTTGTTTCAATTATGTCGTGGTGTGACGCCATAATCAAAAAGTAGTCTTTGCCATCAAGCTGAATGTGCCGGTTTTGTCTTTTGTTGAGCCCTACAAAGTGTTTGCCAGTAATTATTTTACTTTTGACACACCAGCTGTTTGGTTAACATGCATCATAGTTGTATTTTTGATGACCAACTTTGGAGGTGTTGAAATCGACATGTAAAATTGCTTACGCTAATCAGTAGCATGTACAGTATATGGCATATGCAATGTGAATTAGCACCAAGCTAGCAGGAAAAGTGAAGCCTTACCGTTGAGCGCTTTGTATCAGTATGTTTGCTTTGTTAGCATGGACAATAGCAACATTACCTAGAGGCAGTCTGCTAAAAATATGCCTTTTTGCCCGCCAAGTGCCTAAGCCAGTGTCGAGTCTGCAACCGGACATGACGTCACGTGCAACAAAGGTATCTCAATATGGTACTGTTCAATTTAGGTAGCACAGATGGAATTTGGTCAGTACCTATAAAAGTACTGAATTTAGTATTCATCCCAAGCAAAAGGTGGGGTACAGTACAGCCTTGACTGCCAATAGCAGTACACAACATAATACAACATCCATGGACAATTTACAGTCTCCAATTATTCCAAAATGCATAATTTGAATGTAGGAAAAAGTACCCGGAGAAGACCCACACACATGCAAACTTCACAAAGAGATTAACCTTACTAGGGCCAAAATGCAAACCACTGGTTGGTCTAATATATACCATGCAGTGAAGATGGTCCAGAGAATAAAGGAAGATATTCTCTGTGGGCAGGGTTCCTGTGCAAAACCCCTTTCTTACATTACAATACATTAGTCCCGACCTGTTAATTATGTTTATAACAAATGCACAAACAGGAAAGTTCCATATGGGCACACATTCGGCATTGGCATACAGGAGGTTACATTCACTATGGCTTACTGAATTTTGAAGAATAAATGAATACTGAATATGTAAACAATTTGTAGACCCAGAGTGCTCCACTGCAGCTTGCATAACATAAATGAGTAGCACAGTTACTATCATCTCTAGGCTATTTCATCATGTTCTTAGCTAAAACATTCCCTTGTGGCCATGTTACTTCCCATTCCTCCCATGCTTCACATCTATGTTCATCCGGCCGTCATCTTCATCTTGTAACACACAAGAAAATGTCTTCTCACCTGTTGTGCTGCTTGACAAGAACGGTGACTCGGTCGGACTGGGAACCCAAGTCTCTGGAGTATCGTACCAGCTCGTTCAGTTGACCTTTCAACTTCTCTGCCATGGGCTCCGCGCTCTGCAAGCCTTCCAGTATGTCCTAAAAATTAAAAAAATTAAAAACATACCCCCAGCTGGCTCAGTCTGTGTGCATGACAACCTTCAATAAGTGCTCTCACATTCCTTATTCACACTCGCTTTTCTCACATATACACACACATACTCACAGTGCTGCTTGCACAATTGCATGTCTGTTCTTCGAGGCCTGAGGAAGCGGCAGGAAGGAGGCGAAAGCAACGTCCTCCCGCTCTCCTCAGCACGCCTCACAAACTGCGCTGCACTCGGCCAATCATAAAATCTTGCC
>NC_084734.1:18560531-18675531 GCF_033978785.1 Entelurus aequoreus
AGCCTCCAAGTATTCCTGGTGTTCCAGCACCACGCTCTGTGCTCGACGAACTCGCTCCTGCTTATCAAAACATTTCAGATGTGATGTTTTTTTTGCTAACGTCATTCGATGTGAAGAGGGAACATCCTTCGCACCTCCACCAAAGCTGTCAGCTCGTCAAAGTGCACCTGCAGCTGTGTTCGAGCGCCATGGTTAAAACTGGCGTCCCCTGTCTTCTTAAAGAGTTCTCTGGCTTTTTCCTCCAGACTGGACAAAGCCATCTGGTGCTCCTCCAGGTCGGCCAGCAAGGATCGGAGCTTCTCCAGCTGCAAGGCCTTCTCTCTGGGTCCCGGCTGAGGGGTGAGGGAAGCACATACCTCCCGCTCAACAGCCTCCATCCAGCCACGTAGCTGGGACGCATTTTCCAAGTACCGACTCCACTGTGAGACAGTCCACTCCAGACGACTACAGGGAGACAGATATTTAGTATCAATTTGTCCTAAATATGCTTGATCTTCTTTTGATTTGTTAACCTGGACAAATATTTCCCTTGCATTTCACATTTAACCCCTCTCCACACACCAGGATTGAAACACAGAGAGGGATGACACACATGGGTCCACAGCTTTGGTACCTGTGGCAGCTCATGGCAGTCACAAGCAGCGTGGCCCAAGCATCCTCCACCTCCTGGAGCTGAGAGCGCACTACTTCCTGTCTAGCGGCCCCAGAGCTGCGTAGGGCCATCTCGCCCTTACCTATCGCCATATTCAGTTTGACCTCCCCCTCCCCCTTCAAAAGCAGGATATCCTGTGCAAACAGAGTCGAAACAGTCACAGGAATGTGGATTATTTACACATTCTGGTGTAGGGCAAGGAAACAGCGCCCTCTAGTGTCCAACAGAGAAAATGTCCGTAAAGCCAAATGTTTTTTTTCTACCTGTACAGTCTCTAGCCTCTGCTGCAACTGCTCTTTGGTTCCCATGGTGCTATCAACTGTACCCAGCTTCTCCTGGATGTCCTCTAACCAGGCCCAGACTGCTTGGAGGGTCTCCCCAAAGGCCTGGTTCTCTTGACACGCTCGCAGCCTCTCACTGGCGGCTTTGAGCAGAGCCTGGTGCTCCATCTGAAGCCGCATTGCCATTCGGACCTCTTCACCGGAACCGGGTCCTGCTTCAGACAAGGACTGAGCCTCTCGGATGACACGGTCGATTGAGTCCCTAAAAGCCAACATAAATATGCTCAACTTGAATATTCATCAGATGTTTAAAAACCTCTGACATGCCATACCGTCTTGTCAAAAGCTCCTTATGGAAGTTTTCCACTTCATCCAGTTCTTTTCTGCTATCAGGAGCACCTTGGCCATCTTCCCCAATAAAAGACTCCCTGTTGAGGTTGAGCTCCATCTGCTTAAGCCATTCTTTGACACTTTCGACAGTGTCATCAAAACTAGACACAATCAGATGCATCCGGATTAGTTTGGCAACGTCATCACTAAAGTTTGAAAAGCTCACCTTTTTAAGATAAATATACTCTTTTCCAGGTCTTGTTGGCTCTGAGAGTAGTCATCCAGGAAGTTTCTCCACTCTCTGCGGCAGGAGGAAAGATGCTCTCGGAGCTGTATTTCTGCAGCTTCTGGCAGGTGGAGGAGGAGCTTCTCAACCTTCTCACAAACCTGAGAGAGACGCTCCTCACCCTCTGATACCCGCTCTGTTAGCAACTGTTAATATAAGAAGGAGGGATATCCAAGAATCAGAGCAAAATTATAAGAAAACCCTACAGGTTATCAACCAGAGGCTGCATACTGCACAGAAAAATGATTACTTGTTCTGTGCATTAAAGATGCTAAAAGAACTCCAATGTTGGTCAATGTATGCTAAACTGAGCAAAGCATCCACATCTTAGCTTTGTGTAATAGGTGACAAAGCCAATTAGTGTGACATCTAATTATATATCTAACAACAAATCAATTGTATTCATAATGTAAATAAAAAACAATAATTACCGAGTATTGGTATTTGGACAATGCATACTGGTCAACATATATAGAAGAACCACGGTAAATATGCCAGAAGTAGCTAAATGTCATTATCTTAACAGGCACCATAAAAACAGACAAAAAATAATATATGTATACTTGTAAATGTATGCATATGTATACTCTAAGACCAGCTACAGTAAACATTATTACACATAAATAAAACAATAAAATGTCTACCGGGTCACACTTTGGACAGCCCTGTCCTACATTATTGACTGCAACGACACACTTTATAAAAGTACCTTCAGTCTTTGCAACTTTGCTGCGAGGTTGGCAATGTCTCCAGACTGATTTGAACATTCTTTCAACTCCAACTTCGATCCAGAGAGCCAGGAGTGGAATTCTTGGAAAAGCTCTGCTCACGGGCAAAGAGAAAATAACAAACACACTGTGTGAGCTATAATAGCAAGGTGAGCATAACTCTGCTTTATATAAAAATGTATATAGACTTGAGGCAACAGAGGCAAATGAGAGGGGTGGGCGTGTCTACACAGCACAGTGCAGTGCCAGGTTGCCCCAGCAACAAGCCCGAAAATGACTCTCTCGAGAGTAAATGTGACAAGAGCAACATTACTCCTGCGAGGCACAGGTGTGTGTTGGAGCACAGAAAATGCACTTATGCACTCTGAGTGGCTGTCAGTGGAGTCTGGGGACATTTAAAGTGGCCTCTGGGGGAAAATCAGATTTAAATCTGATGATAATCTCATGACATGAACAGATAGATTAAGTAGGATTTACCAGCCAATTATGAGATTTTAAGAGCAAAATGTATTGCAGCTACAGTGGCACCTCAAATTATGAATTGGTTCTTAAAACATGGTTCGTAAATCGAAAAGCAAATGTATCTATGAGAAACAATGTACATATGAATAAAGGGTTCAAGCTTCGACAAAAGTTCCTATTGTAGATAAGTTGTGTACACTTTGAACACAATATAAAGTGCTATACGGTACTGTATATCAAACAAACATAACAAGACGGTCATGAATGAACTGTCTCTTAATTATCAAGCCAAAACAAGTACGACGACAAGCTGAACTGTCCTGTATGCATCGCTCTGCCAACACGCACGCGCACACACCCACACACACACACACACACACACACACACACACACACACACACACACACACACACACACACACACACACACACACACACAGAAGTCCCTGTGGTGCACTAACAAACGATCAGAAATCACAAAAATCCTTAACTTTCACAAACAATATTGGTGCAATAATAAACATTTTAAAAAGTAAAATCCACTTAAAGTACATCAACATCGTCAAAGGACCAGCCAAAGGAGCAACTCACAAAAGAAAGAAACGAGCAGACAGAGGGAGAGATAGGAGGTGGCGGACGAGAGGTGCTGAGTGTGTGTGTTGTAAGAGGCACCATCGAACAAGAGGTAGTCTTCTCCTTCGCTGTGAAGTAAGTCCGCTTTGGCATATTTTTCAGAAAAGTCTGTGGTACCAAACCGGATACCTTAATCTTTTCAATATGAGCATACAGAAAATTAATGAATGAAGGATTCGTACAGAGCGACACGGTTTGCAGACAGAGGCATATTTGGCAAGGTCTAAAAGTCTGTGAACCAAAAAGTTTGCAAATAAAGGAGTTCATAAATCGAGGTTCCACTGTACTTAATAAAAATAAAAATAAAAATATCCCCTACGGTTGACGTGGAGCTGCAGAACATCCTGCAGGCTGCCTCTGGCCTTGGCACAACGCTGGGCAACCACCTCGGTTCGCTTGAATATGGCAGTGAGGTTGGCAGAGAGGCAAGAGAGCTCCTGAGAGGGATGAGACCTGCACAGGGTGCTCAGAGCCTCTCTGGCGGAGTCCATGTCTGCCCTCTGTTGCTGCACAGCTCCTTGCAGACCCTGTGAGAGTAACATTATCAGGTCGGACAGCACACAGCAACCTGCTGCTGCATACTGAAGGAAGTGGTGGCCACATACTTTAATGTCATCAATGTCTTCTGAGGAGGTGGTTTCAGAGAGGCCCGCCAAGGAGCACTCGATTTTGTCAAGGCGCTCAAGCATCAGGGACATGAGGTCCTCAAGTCGTTGTTTCTGGAAAGTGAAGTAGGTCAGGCTGTGTTTGGCTTGGTTGTACATCTCCTGCACATGGACCAACTTTTTCCTCAGGTCGGACTCCAGGAGCTAGGTCAATAAAATAGACAACAAGGCACATCCATAGTCACCAATACCAGCAGGAAGAAAACTTGACTACAACTGTAGAGTTTATTTAACTTGTTATACAGTTGGTATATATTATAAACATATCTACCTGCATTTGTATTGGAGTTTCCTCTAATTTAGCTCGTTCCTTAAGGTCTTCTACTTTCTCCTGCAGAGCATCCAGCGAGTGCTCCCTTTTTTCCATATCTGCCTGTAAATCAAGTAGAATCCATTTGAGTTTGTGAATATTACACCACCGATATTAATTAATAGCTTAAGCATACCTGAAAGGTGATGAGGCGGTTTTCTGCCTCCTTGTCGTTCAGATTGGTGACACTGAGTTCAGCGATGGAGGTGACAGTCCATTGGGAGATGTCCTGCTCCATGACCTTTAGGTCATCCCAAATTGTCATACAGTAGCCCAATCTTTCCATATTAGTTTGAATTCTCTCCGTTGCCTAAAACAGGGAACGATCACTTAATAATATGAGGATAGAAAAATAATGCATCTCATTCAAGAGGTTGTAGATGATGATGGTCTTCTCTGTTAGATGATCTACACCACTTACAATCCTCTTGAGTCTCTTTAATTTGATAAGAGTGAGGATAATAGGTGAGAGAGAAAAGGAAACAGCCAACATGTCAAGACTTGTTTATATTTCAGGCCAATTAATAGTGACAGCTGAGCACCTAAAAAACTCGAAATGAAAAAACCCCAGCACGTTATTATTTTTTGCTAATTTAAAACATGGTTGAAAAGATTTACTTTACTAGTTACCTCCAACCACTGTGCCCTTAATGTCTCCATCTCCCTCTGAATGATGCGCATGCCACAGTTGGGAATGCGGTCCACTTCTCTCTGCAGATCCTCCACTGTGCTGATGAGCTGATCCATGTCCGTCTGTTTTTCTCTCAGCTCATCTTGCAGCTTCTCATGCTACACAAAAACATAAGTTATGTATTATCAATGGCTACATTGCCGCCACTGGGACTGGGACAAGGTTGTGTGCGTTACTTCTCACCCGTGTGAAGGACGTCCTGGCCTCCTGAGCGCTGTGGTTGTGGTTTGGCAGGTTGTGAGATAGTGCCTGGGTCTTCTCTACAGTGGTGCAGAGCATGGACCTCAGCTTATGATGATGGCGAAGAAGATCTAGTATTGCTGTACTTTGTTTTTGACTAATTAGAGACAGAAACAAACATTTTACGACAATAACAGACTGATAAGAATGTCAATTTTTTTCCTACTTCACACTGACCGGCTGGTAATGACAATCCTGACGCTGTCCCAGGCCGCCTTCACGAGTTTAACCTCACCCAGAGCCTCCCCTGCCAGATCAGTGTCTCTCTGGGCCAACTGGCTTCCCTTCTCTTCTAACCACTGTTGGGACTGTTGTAAGGACTTGAGCTCATTCTCCAGCTGGGCCAAGGAGCGCAGCCTGGGAGACAATAGTCATTCCCAGCCTTAGTTCGTCTAAATATGGTAAATGTTATTTTTTTCTAATAAAGTGTTGAATTTGTGTAAGTGTAGTATTGATATACCTGTTTTGAAAGGCTTGCAGTGAGATCTCACTGATCACCTCTTGCCCAGTTTCATCTGCTAGTTTCTCCAAATTCTTCATCACCTCCACCTTCTTCTCCCTGAAGGAGCTCCACATTTCTCTGACAGCATCTGCTTCGCCCTGCCTCCATCCTAAACCCCTCTGCACTTCCTCTAGGGATGTGATGAGAGCCATTGCCAGCTCCCTGCAAGAGGTTCTTCCCTTGGAGTCATGCCCCTCTGAGGCACACAAGTAAAGGTGGGCCTTGTTCAGCAGCCCATCTAACCCCACTGCCTCACCCTCAAACTGGGCCAAATCTTTTGCAACTTCCACTATAAGGTGATGGAGCTCTTTAGTTTTGGGTGAATGCCAGCTTCCCCTTCTCTGCAGGGCCTCATGAAGCCGGCCAACAGCCTGACCTGCCGCTTTGTGCTTCTGTAGGAAGCACTGTAATTCATTCAGGCCCTTTTTGCGGAGGAGAAGAAGACATTCAGATTCACTGAGAAGTTGGAGGCAATCCTCTTGCCGAGCCTGGAGCTGCTGCTGGGCCTCTGGAGTGGAGCACTGAAGCAGGGAGGATTCTCTTTCCTGGAGTGCCTCTCTAAGTGACGCATGAGCCTCGAACTCAGACTCATGCTCCTGGAATAAGAGCATTAAAAAACACATATTTCTGTTATCCCCTAAGTAAGTAAATTGCCTGTTCCAAGGTCAAACTGTGGCCCTCATAAAAGTTGTATGAACAACACAGGCATTTTTCATTATTAATTGGTATTGGTCATATGAAAGTGAAAAGAAGCCAACTACTGCTCCTAATACAATTCTCACCGTGAGTTTTGTGAACGCCCAATTGAGATCGGTAACATCCACTTGAAAAGAGATTCTCAAGTCCGACAGAAAGTTTGCACTTTTTTGGCTCAATGTCAGAAGTGCCTCATCAAAAAGTTCAAGCTGGGACAACTGAGACTTCAGCAGCTTGCACCTAAAAAGCAATGAAATTTAAGTCCTGTACTGGAAATGTACATATTTGCATGATGAGAAGAATCATTGCCTGTGTGTTATGTTGTCCTTTAGTGAAGTGTATCGCTGCTGCAGCTGTGTGAGATCACCGAGCTCTTGCACTCCAGCTTCAGGGGCAGAAGGATAGAGACAAAATGCAAGGTTGACCATACCCTGAAGGAGAGCGTCATTAGAGAGGGTCTCATTCTGCATTTTCTGTAGAAGCAATCATAATAAAAAAATGCATCAATTTAAAAGAAGGTCAAAAAGACGGACAAGTGATGGCTAATCAAGTTGTTCACCTGCACATGCTGGAGCTCCATACTTATCTTCAGCTTGTCTGCAGAAGGCAATTCATTGGCGGGAGAGCAAAGAGGCTCGCTGTGGTCTAGCCAGCTTTTCATGAAGGAATTCTCCTTTTCAAATCTGAGAAAAGGAGAAAAAGCCCCAAGCATTAGTGCTTCAGCACATGCAGACATTGGCAGTGACACTATTAGTTTCTCATGAATAAAACAATGAACTCCAAGACAATGGCTCTTGTGAACAAGAAACAATGATGACAAAAGCATATTATTAAAAACTGAAATAATGATGGTCGACTGTGCAAACAGGCAGATGGAGTTAAAGATAGCATGTGGCTCATTTAGGTAACAAAGACGGGTGGATTTGACACAGAGAGCAATACAAATGGGAAGAAAAGTGCATAATCAAACATATCTTGGAAATAAAACAGCCAAACAGTAAATGTCCTCAAATGTCCTCCAAATGCAGAAACGGTGCCTAAATAACAGACCTTTCTGAGACACTTAACTCTTATTCTAATTAGCAGTATGTTGGCCCCATTAGGGGATTTGATAGCATATATTAGTGCTGGGGTGTCCAAACTTTTCAGAAAGATTGAAGAATGCAGGGCCCAATTTGATACATTGTGTGTATTAAAGCTGCTAAAACAAACCCTATGTACGTCAATATATGGTAAGCTATCTGAACAAAACAGTCACATATTAGCTTTAAGGTACAGGTGACACAGTAAATTAGTGTAATATCTAATAATCCATCTAAATAATAATGAATTCACGTTATTTGTTAAACAAGCCAAGGGCTATCAAGGAAAAAATATGCATGACAAGGACACCCCACCATGTATTAGTGGCATATGAGCTTCTGTTGTCAGTGTGTCAGTGAGTTATTAAGCATCTGTAGTCAGTATGATGGTATCAGTGTTTAGCTTCCGTTATCAGCGTGATCGCAGCATTTGTTATCAGGCTGTTTAACCTCTTTTGTCAGAATGATTGTGTCTGCCAGCAGGGTATTAGCACCCGCCTTTCAATCCGCAAACATTAACCACAATCTTCTGTGGGGCTGTGACAGTTTAATTTATGGCCACCTTGAAAGACACCTGTGTGTAACCCGGGTGACAAAACCCCATTAAATATCCTTTTTATTTATTTATTTATTCGTTGTCTAAGCTGTCCTTGCGTGCGTCATTACGTCACGCGGTCACGTGACCTAACGCGGCTGTCAGAATAGCATAAAACCCGGAAGTGGGCTGCTACCGGTGAGAGCGAGAGGGACACGCTGTGTGAGGTTGCTGCAGGAGCCGATTACCGGAGCCGTGGGTCGTCCCGCAGGAGTGTTTGAGTGTGATTTATTTGCGGAATTGGCCAGGTTGGATGGCGAGTTTAGAACCCGAACTAGAGTCTGAAGTTTTATGCCTGGAACCGAACCAACCAACTGAACTGAATCCACCCAACCGAGCCCCGGGCGGGTAGGAGGCTCCTTAGCAGCCACCCTCTGTTTTTCCCTTCTTTTTTCACCAAAACGCAACGTGTTCATTACGGTCCTCCTGAACATTCACCTTTCCCCCGTCCCTTCACTAAAACCCCTCTGGACACTGCCACCACAACGTGGACTTTGCGGGGCCGTTTAAATGAATTGTGTTGCGCCTATACCATCGTTGGTAGAAAAATAAGGATTGAATTAAGTACATCATTTGTTGTAAATATTGAACGTTTCTGTCAACTTGTGGAATATGTTAATGTCCATTTGAATTTACATGTTAATGTTTGTTTGTTTATTTTTCCTATTATTCTTTAATATAATTTGGTACCATTTAAACCTAAAACCTGTGTTCAGTCTTTATTACTCTCCATTCCCAGAGCCGAATTTAGTTTCTTCTGATCTAGCCCAGACATCTCATTAACTGTTTTATTAAGTAATTGTACAGTGCTTTATTAGAGTAAAATACAGGTTACATAAAGTGGCCAGCTAGCCAGGAGTGGAGAGAAATAACTGAACACATTTTTTGTGGTACTTATATTGTTGTTTTGGAAAAATGGAAATATTCGAGAAACGTGGCATTAAGATTCCAAATGCAGTTTTGATCGAAGACGCGACAAGAACTAAAACAGATGACGAAGTAGTTGAATTTTTACAGCAGTACGGGTCTATTTCAAAAAAAGAAATTATAGATGAACCCGAATCTGATTTTCATTGTTCGATTGTCGTAGAGTACAGCTTGGGTGCCGCATTGGTTGCGTTACGTCCACTTCTGCCGTATACGTATGTGTGAGATACGGAAAAAGTGGCTTATGAAATTTTAGACCTCGCTACAGTCTGCGCGGACGAAGTAGGGAAGCGAAAGACCAATGATTACCTCTCCGAGCTAGAAAGAGTTGCGAAACTTACCGGCCAAGATTTTTCGATCATTCTAAGTGGGGTGATGTCTTTGCTTGGTCAGAAGGTCAACAAGCTCCACACCACCGCCACTGAGAACGAGGCTCTTTCCGAAGACAGTAAAAAGCATTCGGCTGATCTTGCCGCTTCGAACCAGCACGTGGAACTGCCGCCACGAGTCCAGCCAGATCCTACAGCCCAAACCGGCGCAAGACCCCCTCCGCCAGCCATGTTGCACGGTAATCTCAACCCACCTGAAGTTCAACGTTATGTAGTCGAACATATCGTGAAGAACGACGATAGCGCTATGAACCTGTCAGCGCAGCGTCTCAGAGGCTTCTCAGGAAGATCACCCAGATCTCCAACAGAGTCTGACTATGACACATGGCGTGCTGGGATAGAGCTGCTACTAAAGGATCCTGCCGTGTCCGACCTACAGCGCTCACGCAAGATCTTCGATAGCCTGTCACCACCTGCTGCGGATATGGTGAAGCACCTGAAACCGGACGCTCCTCCAGCCGTGTATCTACAGACACTTGACTCAGCATACGGCACGGTCCAGGATGGTGATGAGCTATACGCCAAGTTTATGGACACGTTCCAGGATGCTGGAGAGAAATCGTCTAAATATCTGCAACGTCTACAGGTGGCGCTGAACCAGGCTGTGAAAAGAGGCGGTGTACTGAACAAAGACTTTGAAAGACATCTTCTGACTCAGTTTTGCCGTGGCTGTTGGAACAACTCCCTAATAACAGAACTCCAACTGAAACCAAGGAAAAAGAACCCCCCCACTTTTGCTGAATTTCTGCTCTTGCTGCGAACTGAAGAGGATCGTGAAGCAGCGAAGGCCACCCGCATGCAGCAACATCTCGGCTCTTCACGCTCCAGGGCTGCAAACCATGCGCAGTATGCTTACACAAACAGTGCAGAGAGGGGAGAGATTGCTGCTCTCACCAACGTCACGCAGCAGCTCGCTAAACAGCTGGCCGACATCAAGAAGCAGCTCGCAACACTCACTGCTGCCCAGTCAAGATCCTGTCAGTCTGCTGCTTTCAAGCCCACGCCTGGTGGTAAGTCGGGTAAGGGCCAGGGGGCGGGCAAGCAACCAAAGAACCCGTCTTCTGTTCCCAAGCCTGGCTACTGCTATCGGTGTGGTGAAGATGGTCACATAAAGACATACTGTGATAACCCCCCGAACCCTGCATTTGTTGCTGCCAAGAAGAGACAGTTTGCAGAAAAGCAACAAAGCTGGCAAAGATCTAACTTCTCTTCCAGACCATCTTTAAACTAAAGTCAGTTCCAGTTGTGGGGCAAACCGGAACTGTTGTGGACCCACAATGTCCCAATCCGAAGAAAAAACATGTCAAATGTCAAGAAATAACCCAAAGCACTACAGCTGTTCCATCCCGGTTACCTAAAGGCTTGGTCGGATCTCGCTGTACAGCAAACATCAAAATCGCTGGCGAAGAATTCAACTGTTTGTTGGACACTGGATCGCAAGTAACTACGATCCCAGTCTCGTTCTACAACCAGCATTTTGCGGACCAGCCGGTGAAACCCCTGCGTGACTTACTGCAAGTTGAAGGAGCTGCGGGACAGGTCGTTCCGTATCTCGGATATGTGGAGATGGTGGTCACCTTTCCAAGAGAGTTCCTGGGAGCTGATTTTGACGTCTCAACGCTAGCACTGGTTGTTCCTGACGACAAAGCTCATCAGTCCCAGGTGTTAATCGGCATGAATACACTGGAGCCATTATACAACCATAATTTGGGGAGTGACTTCTCCAACTTCCAGCCGACGGCAAATGGCTACAGAGCAGTGCTGCAACTACTGCAAATACGCCACCAGCAACAACAACAAGGCTGCGACGGACTTGTGAGGTTAGCCAGCAAGTGGCCGGTCCTCATCCCTGCTGGGCGCACCACCGTCGTCGATGCCTCAATCCCCACCAACATGCTGTCTCCCGGTCAGTGGGCGCTTGTGGAGCACCCCGCCTCACCACTGCCAGGTGGGCTGTGTGTCAAAAATTCTTTGATTATGCTCCCAAGCCACTCCCACAACAAGATTCCGGTCATCCTGAGTAACGAGTCGGACCAGGATGTGACCATCCCACCTCTCTCCACCATCGCAGAACTTGCCGTGTCACCGCAGATCTTGTCGCACAGCGTGTCAACAAGCTGTTCACCATCTGAAAGTCCTCGCATCAATCTAAAGCTGAATTTTGGAGAGTCACCTATTCCACCGGAGTGGAAGGCAAGAATCACGGAGAAACTCCATCAGATCCCGGACGTCTTCGCACTCAGTGAACTGGATTTTGGACGCACGAACACGGTGAAACATCACATAAAACTGGATGACGAAACTCCGTTCAAACACAGAGCCAGACCCATTGACCCTCATGACATCGAGGCCGTCCGACAACATCTCAGAGACCTGCTGGAGGCTGGTGTCATTCGTGAATCAAAGTCGCCATTTTCATCACCAATTGTCGTGGTCCGTAAGAAGAACGGGGACATACGCTTGTGCATCGACTACAGGAAGCTGAACCTTCAAACGGTTAAAGACGCCTACCCCTTGCCAAATCTGGAGGAGTCTCTTTCCGCTTTGACCGGTTCCAAATGGTTCAGCGTTCTCGATTTAAAATCTGGATATTACCAGATCGAGATGAACGAAGAAGACAAAGCTAAGACAGCTTTCGTGACGGCCATCGGATTTTGGGAATTCAACAGAATGCCCCAAGGGATAACAAACGCTCCATCCACATTTAATAATAATAATAATAATACCTGGGATTTATATAGCGCTTTTCTAAGTACCCAAAGTCGCTTTACATGTTAAAAACCCATCATTCATTTACACCTGGTGGTGGTAAGCTACTTTCGTAGCCACAGCTGCCCTGGGGTAGACTGACGGAAGCGATTAATGGAGAAAAGCATGGGGGATCTCCATTTAAAGAAAGTTCTGTTTTTTCTCGACGATCTCATCGTGTTTTCGGATTCGCTGGAAGAACATGAGCGGAGGCTGCTGCGAGTATTGCATCGTCTAAATGGATATGGTCTGAAGCTCTCTCCAGAGAAATGTAAATTTTTCCAGAAGTCTGTCAGGTACTTGGGACATATAGTTTCGGAGAAGGGAGTCGAGACCGATCCGGACAAAATCCTTGCTTTAAAAACCTGGCCAATTCCAAGAACTTTGAAGGAGCTCAAGTCGTTCCTGGGATTTGCTGGATATTACCGGAGGTTCATAAAGGGGTACTCCGTCATCGCCAAACCTCTCAATGATTTGACGCGGGGCTATACACCTACCTCCAAGTCCCAGAAGAGATCGAGTCCAGCAAAGTTTCAAGACAGGAAACAGCCCTTCGGAGAGCGATGGACGCCTACCTGCCAGCAAGCTTTCGAAACACTAATTGAGAAGTTGACCAGTTCCCCAGTCCTTGGATTTGCCGACGCAAAACGACCATACATCTTGCATACTGACGCCAGCACCACAGGGCTTGGAGCGGCTCTTTACCAAGATCAAGAAGGCCAGCTGAGATTAATCGCTTACGCCAGCCGGGGCCTGTCAGCGAGCGAATCGAGGTATCCTGCACATAAGTTAGAATTCCTTGCGCTGAAGTGGAGTGTGTGCGAGAAGTTTCATGACTACTTGTACGGGGCCCACTTTGTGGTAGTGACTGACAACAACCCACTCACTTACCTGTTAACATCGGCAAAGTTGGATGCCGCCAGTCATAGATGGCTTGCTGCCCTGTCCACCTACACTTTCAAGCTGCAGTATCGAGCCGGGAAGCAGAACCTCGATGCCGACGCTCTATCACGCCGCCCTCACAACCAACCTGCTGACCTGTCAGTGCAGAAGGACTGGGACCTGATTAACAAATTCAAGGAAGAACATGTTGACCCGAGTGAAGTGGAAGAACTCGACCCAGACATCGTATCTGCCATCTGCCACCGCTGTCTTGTCACCAGTCAGCCCAGCAGTTCCGCAGGAAGTCAGATCACCCTGGTCGAGTCTCTGAGTCTGTCAGCCAACGCAGTCCCTGACTGCTACGGCAGTGAAGACCATCATGGCCTACCAGTTGTTCCCGCCCTGTCACATCTGGACCTCAAGGAAAAGCAACGGGCTGACCCAGTTATCAGAGAGGTCATTCACCAGATGGACACTGGGGAAAAAGTTCCCCCAACTGCAAGGAGTGAACTCCCGGACCTTGCACTGTTGCTAAGGGAGTTGAATCGTCTTGAAATACAAGAGGACATCTTGTACCGGAGGAGGCATGACGGAGAACAAGTCTCTTTCCAGCTGGTGTTACCGGAGGAGTTGAAGTCCGTAGTCCTGACCAGCTTGCATGATGACATGGGTCACCTGGGCATAGAGCGGACTTTGGACCTCGTACGCACCCGTTTTTTCTGGCCTCGTATGGCAGCTGACGTGGAGAATAAGATCAAGACCTGCAATCGTTGTGTGAGACGCAAGGCACTTCCTGAAAGATCAGCACCACTCGTCAACATCAAGACGAGTCGTCCCTTGGAGTTGCTCTGCACGGGCTACTTATCACTCGAACCCGATCAAAGCAATATTAAAGATATTCTGGTTTTCACCGATCACTTCACAAAGTTTGCAATAGCCATACCCACCGCAAACCAAAAGGCGAAGACAGTGGCAAAGTGTCTATGGGAAAACTTCATCGTGTGCTACGGAATACCTGAACGTCTCCACTCGGATCAAGGACCCGACTTCGAGTCTAAATTGATAAAATAACTGTGCCAACTCGCTGGGATCGTAAAAACCAGGACAACCCCTTACCATCCTCGGGGAAACCCAGTCGAGAGGTTCAACCGGACCCTACTCAGCATGCTTGGGACCCTTGAGAACAAGAGGAAAGCCAAATGGAAGGAACACGTAAAACCGTTAGTGCACGCTTACAACTGCACGAGAAACGATGTCACCGGTTTTACGCCGTACGAACTGATGTTTGGCCGTTCACCGCGACTGCCGGTAGATCTGGCCTTTGGCTTACCTGTGCGGGGAAGACAAGCCACCTCTCATTCCCAATATGTTGAGAACCTGAGGTCCAGACTTGAAGAGAGTTTCGAAATTGCTTCGAAGAATGCTGCTAAATCTGGCGGAAGGAATAAAACTCGTTTTGATCAGCGAGTCACTCCGTCGAGTCTGGAGGAAGGAGATAGAGTTCTTGTGCGAAATGTCAGGCTGCGTGGCAAGCACAAGATTGAAGACAAGTGGGAGCACGATGTTTACGTCGTTGTGAAGCGTGCCGGGGACCTCCCGGTGTACACAGTTCGGCCTGAGAACAGGGCAGATAGACCCAATCGTACGCTCCACAGAGATCTACTCCTCCCATGCTCCTTTCTGCCAGCTAGTGGTGGTTCAGATCCATTGCCAGTTACACCACCACGACGCCCTGTAACCCGGAGCCGGAAGCCAGTAACAGTTGATCAATCTGAAGACCTGGAGGAAGAGGAATGGAATCTACCTCAAGTTCTGATTCCGCCAACCACTTTTCAGTTCCAGAGTTCGCACGCTGTCGAACCCTCAGCTGAACACCGCACTCAGCCGCTGCCCACGGCTGTGTATGCCTCACCTGTGCCTTCAGTCATTCATGTCGATCCTGTCTCAGAATCTGTGCACTTACCTGCCAATGGAGAGTCCTCTGCTGAATCTGAAGCTTCTTTACCCGTGAAAGAAGAGGAACCAGAGCTCCTTGACAAGGCAGAGGCATCACCCTGCCAAACCGAGCCGTTGCTCGGTCTGACAGAATTACCACCTGAAGCTGCGAACTTGCCTGATAGTGTCGTTGAAACCACGCCTGTGATCAGTCGTCCCATTCGTCAGCGCCAACCTCCTAATCGCCTTCAATATGCGGCGTTAGGTAATCCTCTCATTTCCGTTGTTCAGACGCTATTTCATGGTTTAGTCAATGCCTATGACGAAGCATTCACTACCTATGCAGCAAACAACCTTTTGAAATCGGATGTTTGCGACGTTTAGCATGCATCAGTAGTTGCATTAACTAAAGGGGGGAGGATGTCAGTAAATTATTTTATATAATTGTAAATGCTTTGAAGTGGGAAAGGGGTAGGATTAAATAAGCTTTGCTTCTTCCTACTCCTTTTCGGGCATGATGTAAATGAAATGATATGAAATTGTGTGATGTAGTATGATGTAAATGTGTTCATGTTCGAAATAAACTAAAAGAAAGAAAGAAAAGAAAGATGTAACCCGGGTGACAAAACCCCATTAAATATCCTTTCTATTTATTCGTTGTCTAAGCTGTCCTTGCGTGCGTCATTACGTCACGCGGTCATGTGACCTAACGCGGCTGTCAGAATAGCATAAAACCCGGAAGTGGGCTGCTACCGGTGAGAGCGAGAGGGACACGCTGTGTGAGGTTGCTGCAGGAGCCGATTACCGGAGCCGTGGGTCGTCCCGCAGGAGTGTTTGAGTGTGATTTATTTGCGGAATTGGCCTGGTTGGATGGCGAGTTTAGAACCCGAACTAGAGTCTGAAGTTTTATGCCTGGAACCGAACCAACCAACTGAACTGAATCCACCCAACCGAGCCCCGGGCGGGTAGGAGGCTCCTTAGCAGCCACCCTCTGTTTTTCCCTTCTTTTTTCACCAAAACGCAACGTGTTCATTACGGTCCTCCTGAACATTCACCTTTCCCCCGTCCCTTCACTAAAACCCCTCTGGACACTGCCACCACAACGCGGACTTTGCGGGGCCGTTTAAATGAACTCTGAATTGTGTTGCGCCTATACCATCGTTGGTAGAAAAATAAGGATTGAATTAAGTACATCATTTGTTGTAAATATTGAACGTTTCTGTCAACTTGTGGAATATGTGAATGTCCATTTGAATTTACATGTTAATGTTTGTTTGTTTATTTTTCCTATTATTCTTTAATATAATTTGGTACCATTTAAACCTAAAACCTGTGTTCAGTCTTTATTACTCTCCATTCCCAGAGCCGAATTTAGTTTCTTCTGATCTAGCCCAGACATCTCATTAACTGTTTTATTTAGTACTTGTACAGTGCTTTATTAGAGTAACATACAGGTTACCTGTGCCAATGAATATTATAAAACTAAAATAAGCTAACAAGAATGAAATATTCAGCTACTAAAAGGTATATAGTAAAGTCACAACATACCTTTGCCACAGTGCAATAAGGCTCTCTAATGTAGATTGTTTCTCTGTGGCCTTTTCTATTAACTCTCCTTGCAGCGTCTGAAGGTCAACGACCTCTTGCTCCAGTGTGGTACCCTCACCAAGCCGCCTCACAGCCGAGCGCAAAACCATCAGTCTGGGCTTTAGCTGCTCCACAGCCTGGGGCACCTCCTACAAAAAACATGTAGATAATTTGTCCTATGCAATTGAGTCCAAATTACTCTACTTTTCTTACCATATGACTCTGCAAGATCTTATGCGCCTCAGACGATGAAGAGCAAAATGAAGCTGGACAGTCAAGTTTCTCTTTAAGATACCTCATTGTTTTCTTGACCTGAAGTGCAGCAAATGCATCAGTTAGTGAAAAATGAACAGCTTGTTTCCAGCCATCATTTATGGACCCAATCCTTAACACCTGCTCGAGGTTATCGTTGCATCTCTGCCTGTGGGAGGAGCTCTGATTAAGGTGGCCTGCCAAATGCTCTGTGTTTCCCATCAGCTCCTCCAAGGAGTGCCTCATCTGGGTGAGGCCTGCACGGATACTCTCGCCCTCTCCAGGGGTCACAAACCTGGACAGGGCTTTGCAGTCCTCCTCCATGTGGACCAGGACAGCCTTCCTCTCCTCTAGATCTTCTGCCACTGTCTGAAGGATAAGAATGCAGGCATGTGAGCACTCTTTAAGAAAAAAAGAGGAAAACTGATGAAAAAAAGAGGAACACTGACGAAAAAAAGAGGAACATTTATATTGACACAAAGTGCTGCCACGCAAGCACCGAAATAACATTTAGAAAGTAAAGACTACAATTCTTGTTGGTGCATTTCTACACTATATTTTATCTTTAGATTTATTCTCATCTACCGACCTCTTTTGGCTGTCTTTTTTACACAATTATATGTGCCATGTAATGTACCATTGATTTTTTAGGGTTTTATAGTAGATAATTTACTAACATTATTATCATTGGAAATTCTATTACACACATGCAAAGAACTCAAAAAACGTTTCCTATTCAGCAACTCTATCCTGTAGCCACGGCCCCTCTGGGTAATATACCTCCGGTGTTGTGACCTCTGTTTACAAATATACCTTGTCGCTGGCTACTAATAAATACTCTACAACTACAACTGGTTCGGAACTACTACTATTTATTGATTATGGGACAAGCAGTAGAAAATGGTGGATGGTACTTTTTTCGTCACTTATTGTTTGTCTTTGGTACACTAATGTGTATATTTTAGGCCATTGGTTCTTTGTTTTATTTTTGAAAAAAAAAAAATATATATATATTTTTATATTGCTCTTTTTATCTTTGGTATGAACAATATTATGTAAACTCGAAGTTATTATTATTTTTTTGGTTCTTTGTTGTTGCTATTTTTGTATTACAACATTTTATTATTTGATCATGTGTACTGCATTTTAATCTTTTGTTTTGTGATTGTGTGATGTTTTTGCCTGGACCCCAGGAAGAATAGTCTCCACTGCGGTGTAGACTAATGGGGATCCTTAATAAACTAAACTAAACTAAACTAAACTAAACTACCAGTGTTTGAAATGTAATTATCCAAATATGATTAGCAGCAAAGTAGAACTCAGTCAACGTTGTGGCTGGGAGAGCGAACGCAGGCGACAACAAGTAAGTTAGCTAGATGATGCTAACTATGCTAACTATTGAGCTTCTCTCCGCGCCCCTTATCGTCTCCCTGTCCTGCGATTCAGTGTGGCGTTTAGGCAAGAGGAACAGCGAGTACCTGTGGCTGAGGTGAACGTTCAACAAATGTTGTTTAGTTTGAATTTCTCTGCTATTTCAATATAAAAACGCTGAGGTGATATTTTGGCGCAAAAATTAATGTTTAAAAACGCGGATTTCTGCGTTTTTGCAGACTTTTCACATGCCTGAGAATGACAGAGAGGAATGTTTGGAAACTTTATATTACAAAATTTAACATTTTTGCCATTGTCATAAGATTGACAAGGTTATGAGATGGGTAAGACATGTCACATTTCATTTATAATTATCAATTTATAGTCTGTCATCATTGCCCTGAGACTCTTTTTCCTAGATGAACAAACAGTTTCAGTGTACATTATTAGAATAATAGACATACTTCTACTGTGCAGATGTGTTGTTCCAAATGATCTGAAGGTGAGGTGATCTTGATGGCCTCCAGTGCCCTCTGATTTTCATTGATCCGTGAGGAGAACATCTTTAGGTCAACATTGAAGTGTTCCCACAATGAGCAGATCCTTTCCAGATGTACAACACTGGAAGGAAAAAGAGACGGTATCATTAACAATTGGAGGATGCCCATTGGGATACAAAATGACTGTCTACCAACCATGAAAATTTAGTGCAATAAAAAGCACCTCTATGGAAGTGCTTTCTTGAAGGTAGTGTACTAACTTTTTGCTGAGGTGGTCTTGAAGATCCTTGACGGCTTCTCTGGCAAACTGGGCCTGCTGCAGTACCAGACTTTGATTCTTCGGACCAAGCTGAAGGTCTACTGCATCCTCCAGGAGGACGTCTGCTCGCACGCTGCAGTCCTCCACCTTCAGTAAAAGGTCCTTAAAGCAAATGCAAACATTAGATGACGGACAGAGCATACAATTGCACACAAACAATCACCTTGTTGAGCTCCTTCTCTCTTCTCAGGCTGTCCAGGCTGTTGAATATAAGCTCTTTGCGCAGCTCAGTGTTTGTCTCCCTTATAAAACTCCAAACTGTTTCTCGCTCGGTTTCAAAGCTCTGCCAGGAGTCCATAGTGGCCTGGAAAATAAGATCAGAAGTTTTAACAAACATCTGAAATTATAGTAGGTGGTCTTGTCCTTGTGCTACTTATGTGTTTATACTTGTAGAAGTTGGCATGCCATTTAGGTACAAATGCTACTTTCCCAGGGTGCCATAGGCTCTGACAGTGTCCAAACAACATTAACAAACCACCACACCAATCAATACTTGGTTAAGCCCCGTGAACAATGGATCAATCGATAATCCCAGCAGGAAGCGTGCGGTCACATTTGCAAGCAAGCATAAACGTTCACGTGTGGTTGAGACACACATGCTTTCACTACCTGCAGGTTGTGCTCCTTTGTGCTGAACTGGCAGTCAACTTCTTTGACACGTTCTTCTAACTCCTGCACAGAGTGACTCAAAGCCTCTCCGGTCTGCAGCTGGTGTGAATGGGACACAAGAAGCTCCGCCTCCCTCCTGAGAGCTTGTAGTTGTTTTAGGCGTTGCTGTAATGCAAAAACAACAACATAGCAATATATAATCTATTGAGATCCAATGCCTATATTTATGTTCATAATAATAGCAGTGTGTTGAAAAAGGCGAGTAAACCTCAAAATTATTTAAATAAAATGTATTTTAATGAACACAAATGCATTGGAGACACTGCACATTCTTTATCAAAGCAAGAAAATTGGAAAAAGTAATTGAATTTGATCATATTTTACAGAAAGTCAGGAAATATAATGTTAAAAAAATAACAGCGTTGACATCTCTCTTTGCAAACTCAAAAAGATTCAACTTTCTTGAGAATCATAAACTAATATCTTAGTTGCATAACCACGGTTCCTGATAATTGCTTCACATCTGTGGTACATGGAGTAGACCAACTTCCGACACTGGTCAACGGGTATTGCAGCCCAGGACAATGTACTACATTCCACAATTCCTCTGCATTTCTTGGTTTTGCCTAATGAACAGCATTTTTCTTGTCAGCCCACAAGTTTTCTATGGGATTAAGGTCCGGGGATTGTGCTGGCCACTCCATTACTTGAACTCTGTGTGTCTGGAACCATGACTTTGCTTGCTTGCTGGTGTGTTTGGGGTCATAGTCATGTTGAAACAGCCATTTTAAGAGCATTTCCATTTCAACATACAGCAACATTACTTATTCCAGTATTCTGATGTACTCAAACTGATCCATGATCCCTGGTATGCGATTAATAGGACCAACACAAATCGTACAGGAAACATCTCCATATAGTTTTTTTCTTTTTTCTTGGGTTCTATTAACACAGATACGACTGTATTTACGACGGATACCGCCCTCCAAAATAGTTTCTCTCTCTTTGATGAAATAACATTAGAGGAATTGTTAATATGTGTAAATGGGACAAAACAAACAACATGTTTACTTGACCCAATTCCTGGGAAACTTATCAGGGAGCTTTTTGTATTATTAGGTCCATCAGTGCTAAATATTATAAACTTATCACTTTCCTCTGGCACTGTTCCCCTAGCATTCAAAAAAGCGGTTATTCATCCTCTACTCAAAAGACCTAACCTCGATCCTGACCTCATGGTAAACTACCGGCCGGTGTCCCACCTTTCGTTTATCTCGAAAATCCTCGAAAACATTGTTGCACAGCAGCTAAATAAACACTTAGCGTCTAACAATCTCTGTGAACCTTTTCAATCCGGTTTCAGGGCAGATCACTCTACGGAGACAGCCCTCGCAAAAATGACTAATGATCTATTGCTAACGATGGATTCTGATGAGTCATCTATGTTGCTGCTTCTTGATCTTAGCGCTGCTTTCGATACCGTCGATCATAACATTTTATTAGAGCGTATCAAAACACGTATTGGTATGTCAGACTTAGCCTTGTCTTGGTTTAACTCTTATCTTACTGACAGGATGCAGTGCGTCTCCCATAACAATGTGACATCGGACTATGTTAAGGTAACGTGCGGAGTACCCCAGGGTTCGGTTCTTGGCCCTGCACTCTTTAGCATTTACATGCTGCCGCTAGGTGACATCATACGCAAATACAGTGTTAGCTTTCACTGTTATGCTGATGACACCCAACTCTACATGCCCCTAAAGCTGACCAACACGCCTGTAGTCAGCTGGAGGCGAGTCTTAATGAAATTAAACAATGGATGTCCGCTAACTTTTTGCAACTCAACGCTAAGAAAACGGAAATGCTATTTATCGGTCCTGCTCAACACCGACATCTATTTAATAATACCACCTTAACATTTGACAACCAAACAATTACACAAGGCGACTCGGTAAAGAATCTGGGTATTATTTTCGACCCAACTCTCTCGTTTGAGTCACACATTAAGAGTGTTACTAAAACGGCCTTCTTTCATCTCCGTAATATCGCAAAAATTTGTTCACTTTTGTCCACTAGCGACGCTGAGATCATTATTCATGTGTTCGTTACGTCTCGTCTCGATTACTGTAACGTATTATTTTCGGGTCTCCCTGTGTCTAGCATTAAAAGATTACTGTTGGTAGAAAATGCAGCTGCTAGACTTTTGACAAGAACAAGAAAGTTTGATCATATTACGCCTATACTGGCTCACCTGCACTGGCTTCCTGTGCACTTAAGATGTGACTTTAAGGTTTTACTACTTACGTATAAAATACTACACGGTCTAGCCCCAGCCTATCTTGCTGACTGTATTGTACCATATGTCCCGGCAAGAAATCTGCGTTCAAAGAACTCCGGCTTATTAGTGATTCCCAGAGCCCAAAAAAAGTCTGCGGGCTACAGAGCGTTTTCTGTTCGGGCTCCAGTACTATGGAATGCCCTCCCGGTAACAGTTAGAGATGCTACCTCAGTAGAAGCATTTAAGTCCCTTCTTAAAACTCATTTGTATACTCTAGCCTTTAAATAGACCCCCCTTTTTTAGACCAGTTGATCTTCCGTTTTCTTTTCTCCTCTGCCCCCTCGCTGGGTTATTCCGGTTCCGGTGACCATGGATGAGGTGCTGGCTGTCCAGAGCTGAGACCCGGGGTGGACCGCTCGCCTGTGCATCGGTTGGGGACGTCTCTGCGCTACTGACCTGTCTCCGCTCAGGATGGTCTTCTGCTGGCCCCACTATGGACTGGACTCTCACTGTTATGTTGGATCCACTAGGGACTGTACTTAGAGGGGGGGTTACCTACATATGCGATCCTCCCCAAGGTTTCTCATAGTCATTCACATCGACATTCCTTGTGTGGGCTCTGTGCCGAGGATGTCGTTGTGGCTTGTGCAGCCCTTTGAGACATTTGTGATTTAGGGATATATAAATAAACATTGATTGATTGATTGATTGCCCTGATGTGGGATCTGAGCCAAGGATGTCGTTGTGGCTTGTGCAGCCCTTTGAGACACTCGTGATTTAGGGCTATATAAGTAAACTTTGATTAATTGATGATTGATAGTGATCCATTCGAATAGTCGTTTTTCTTTTTCTTCCTCGCGTTTCTGGTTTTGGCTGCCATTTTAAAGCGTTTGATATACTTTTTGCTGAACAGACTATCATTTTCTGCACTTCCTTATTGTTTTTTTTCCCTCTTTTATTAATTTTACTCTGTTTTTCAAGGACAATTGCACAGCCAGCATATGCAGCGTCAGTTGCTTTGATCCTTAAATAAGAGCCAACTGTTTAACACCTATTTTTTTCACATAATCAATGACCTCATTCATTTTACTTAGGACTGCTATTATTTTTTTACTTTTCAGTAAACCTTTCAGGTTTACAGAATCAGCAGCATGCACGTCATGTCTGCTGGGTCTGTTTGTTTTCTATAATTTTACTAAACCTTGTAGAAACTTACTTGACGTGTAGAAGTTGACATTCTAACAAAGTGGGTTATCTTGCTAGTGATGTGGGACTGCTATTATTTTGAATATATATATATTTATATATATATATATATATATATATATATATATATATATATATATATATATATATATATATATATATATATATATACATATGTATATATATATATATACATATATATATATATATATATATATACATATATATGTATATATATATATAATATATATATATATATATATATATATATATATATATATATATATATATATATATATATAAAAACAACTCTGTATGCAAACCTGGTGAATAAGGAATAGGTCCTGGGCTTCCTTCAAGTCCTCAGCATCCAGAATCCTGCTGATCTGTTCTCCGGCTTCTTTTCCGGCTTTCAGGACCTCCTTCAAAGCGCCACGCACATCCTCCCTAAGCTCCTCAAACTGGAACGCACTTGAGCCCTCTCCACCACCCTGTGAGTAAAGAAGTTTTGGGGTCAGGCCAAATGAAAGCAAGGTTACATTGCACACTTTAAGGGTTGGCAACTTGGCATACCTGACACAGTGATGAAAAAAGGTCCCTAAAATCAGCTGAAAGTTTGGTCAGGGCTGTTTGCTGTCTCTGTATCTCCAGTTCAGAACTCACGTCAGTTAAGCTACAAAGACGGCTCTTAAGCCACAATAGGTTCTCTTCTCGGGCATGTTCTGAAGCTTGCACTGCCTAAAATTAATTTAATAACAGCGCTGGTTAGCTAGATTTGAGCAAAGCGCATGCAAATAGAGCATGTATAATATGCTCACCTGCATGGCAGCTTCAACTTGCTCCTGACTTGTGGAAGTTCTTGCAGTCTCATTAAAGAGCCTCCTCTGAGAAGAGAGCCAGTCTGAGAGCTCACAAAACCTGTAGGGAAAACAAGCATTTTAGACCCTGTTCTGTGTGCAAGGCCAGGAAAGCATCCAAATGAACATGTACCTATCATTCCATTCTTTCCACTTATCAGGATGCTGTTCCAGCTGCAGGCTGGTGCTCATGACCTGCTCTGTAACCTCCTCTACAGCCTTCTTGGTAGAATCTAGCCTTCTGTAAGCCACATCGTTGTCAGGCAATTTATGACACAGATACTCCATGTTCCTAATCCTCTTCTCGCACAAAGTCAGAGGTGTGCGTTCCCTGAAGAACGCCTGAGGAAAAGAGAAAGAGAGGGATGTGATGATGATGACGACACCCAGTGATTTTATTATGAATCTAACGAGGCTCACTCTATGCTCTTTGACCACATGCTCACTGGTTGAGGTGTACGAAAGGGCTTGGATTTCTCGGTGAAGCTCTGCTCTGCAGTCTTGCAGGACGGCCTCTACTCGACTCTGCTCCAGCTCTACTTTCAGACGGAGCAGGTGGGATGGTACCTCACCCTGAATGTCCTGAGATACAACACAGCAACTATTACAAATGAATTTTGATGCAGCTATTGTATTGGGCATTTTTTTTGCACATTTACCTAATTTTGTGGCAGTGAGTGTCTTGGTAAAAAGTTAAAGTTAAAGTTAAAGTACCAATGATTGTCACACACACACTTGGTGTGGCGAAATTATTCTCTGCATTTGACCCATCACCCTTGATCACCCCCTGGGAGGTGAGGGGAGCAGTGGGCAGCAGTGGGCAGCAGTGGGCAGCAGTGGGCAGCAGCGGTGGCCGCGCCCGGGAATCATTTTTGGTGATTTAACCACCAATTCCAACCAAAAAAAAAAAGCAATGCGTTCTCATTAAAAGTAAAATGAGGCATAATATTTTACATTCAAATTGGACTCCATAGAGCCACAGCTGTCATGCTCTGTTTTTACCAGATCATGCCGTATTTTGAGTTTGTTGGGTTTTTCCTGTGTTTAGTGTTTGACTTCCTGTCCTGTGCTCTAATTTTGGTGGCTCTCCCTGTTATGTTGGTGTTTTCCCGTAACCGCTTCACGTCTGTCCCTGAGCACTGATTCACACACCTGCTTTGTGTTAGCAATTAGGACTATTTAAGGCAGGGGTGTCAAACTCAAATACAGAGTGGGCCAAAATTTAAAACTGAACAAAGCCGCGGGCCAAGGTTGAACAAATTAACCTTTTTGATAGGGACCCAAACAAGTTTCGCATTAAATATTGAACAAGCAAGGCTTATATAACTTTATAGTGACATGCAAAATCGAGTTTCAAATAATAATAATAATTAAAAAATATCAATGGCATATCAACTACGTCACTTCCTGTCAATGAGAAAGGACTGTTAAATCTGAAGATTTTGACCACTGATTTGCGATCACAGCCACAGGAGAGTACCCTGGCATCTTCAATCTGATTTTGGTCAGTTGAGAGGCACTGATACGCTGAAAGAAGGCGAGTTGGGAGAGCCGTTAGACTCAAGCCAAAGGCGCCTTGCCGCAGTTCAAAGCGGTTGCCTAGCAACCAAAAGCTACGGCGAGTTTACAGCTGTTTTAAAGTGATCCCGACGTCGCAGAGTGATATAAGTTGACAGGCTGACACCTCAAATTGATCTCTGAACGGCGCAAGATACGAAATTGTTGGAAAAAACAAGTTAAAGTGCCGCAAGTCGCTAAAGAAGCAACTGCCGTTAAGACACAAGCACGAGGCAGTGACGTCAGTGACTGCCGCGATGAGAAAAGGTAAAAAAAAGATTGAAATCCCGAAACCTTCGGGGTCAGCTGTTACAGAACACAACTGGGAACAAGATTTGAGGTTGGACACAGGACATGATGGGAATCAAGAAGTGATACTACAAATACTTGAAGAAATGAAAGAAGAAATGAAAGAAATGAAAAAAGAAATGAAAGAAATGAAAGAAGAAATGAAAGAAATGAAAAAAGAAATGAAAGAAATGAAAGAATTGAAAGAATATCTGAGAAAAGTAACAACAGAACACCAACAAGATGTGAAAAGTCTGCAGGAAAATATAGAAAATCTGCAATCTCAGAACAACAGAAGAAATAATGAAGCCACTGAAATGGGCAAACGAATGAAGACCCTTCAAGAAGACAACAACATGTTGAGGAACATCATAGATGAAATGGATCAGGACAAACGAATGAATGATATCATCGTGACTGGGCACCGAATTAAACCAAGATCCTATGCGAAAGCTGTGAATAATGAAGGTGAACCAGATGAAATGGATATGATCTCAGCAGAACAGCAAGTGGTCAACTTTCTGCAATCAAAGGAAATTGAAATTGACATTAATACCATCGAAACATGCATCCCACTGAACGGAAGAAACAACAACGCCACTCGAGTCGTGCTCGTGAAACTCGTAAACAGAAAATCTAAAATGGCATTGCTGAGACAGGGAAAGAAGCTGAAGGAAACAAATGTGTACATGAATGAGCATCTCACAAAACGCAATGCTGGAATCGCCAAGAAAGCACGCGACTTTAGAAGGCAGGGAAAAATCCAGGGAACTTGGAGCACCAACTTTAAAATCTACATCAAGCTGAATGGAGGTCCAGAAGCAAGAGTAATTGTTGTCCATGACATCAAGGACCTGGACAATTTTTAAAGTTTACACAGCTACCAAAACAACGATGATAATGGACTCTGACAGAAAACAAACACCCAAATTCAGCATCAACACTACTATGTTCCAAGGGACGACTAAACAAGAGGACCTACATTCAGGATTGCATCCACCTACACTTATTGAGATTATTGAAACAACATCAAAGATTGTTGAACAAGAAAATATGGAACTAAAAAATTTCTGCAACAAAGATTACAAAAACCAGGATTTGGAAAATGATATAGATCCAGATACAATTTTTTTCTCCCACATCAGTAATAATTGTTTTTATTATACAGATGATCAATATAATAGCAACATTACATGCGATAACAAATTGTCAATCATTCATTTTAATAGCAGAAGCTTGTATGCAAACTACAACAATATTAAGAACTTTTTGGAACACATCAACGAACCATTCAAAGTGATTGCTGTTACAGAAACATGGATTGATGATAAAAAAGGAATAGATTTTGATCTGGAGGGATATGAACTAAACTACATCAACAGAACCAACAAAAATGGAGGAGGAGTAGCTGTATACGTGATGAAGAACCTGAACTACAAAGTGGTAAAAAACATGTCATTTGCTATAGATAATATCTTAGAATGTATAACCATTGAAATATGTCAGGAAAAAAGCAAAAACATTTTCATCAGTTGTATATATAGATCACCTAAGTCAAGTATAGAAACATTTGAAGAATGGATCAAGGCTACTTACATGGATAATGGTCAAAGAATAATGTTCTTATGTGGTGACTTTAATATTGACTTATTGAACCCTAACAAGCAAAAGTCTATTGATGACTTCATTGATACAATGTACAGCATCAGTTTATATCCAAAAATCACAAAGCCAAGTAGAATCACAGCACACTGTGCCACGCTTATTGATAATATTTTTACCAATGAGTTTGACAATAACACTACAAGTGGTCTACTTATAACCGACGTTAGTGATCATCTGCCAGTTTTTACAATATATGATGGACACTACAAGAAGAACATGGAAGACAAAAGGACATTTCGAAGACTGTGCACAGAGAAGAGGATGACTGCTTTCAAAATTGAGCTACAAAAGCAAGATTGGGACAATGTGTACAATGAAAAAGAGGTTGATGAAGCATATGAACATTTCTTAAACAAGTTCATAATACTTTATGACAAACATTGTCCATGGATACAACTTAGTAATAAACAGAGAAAGAATAATCAACCATGGATGACAAAAGGATTAAAAAATGCTTGTAAGAAGAAGAATACACTATATAGAGAATTTATAGCACAAAGAACTATAGAGGCAGAAATTAAGTACAAAAAGTATAAAAACAAGTTAACAGACATACTACGATCATGTAGAAAAGAATATTACAGTGAATTATTGGACAGGAACAAAAATAATATGAGAGCAACATGGGGCATCCTCAATAGCATTATTAAAAATGGCACAAAGAGGGACTACCCTCAATACTTTTTAGACGGAAATAAAAACAATGACAACATAAAGGAAGTAGTTGAAAGCTTCAATAATTATTTTGTAAATATTGGACCAAAATTGGAAGAAAGGATTCCAGACCCAGTTCCAATTGAGGACTATAATGATACCATAGAGCGAAATCCCAACTCCATGTTCCTCAGTAATGTGACACAGGAGGAAATAGTTACAATCGTGAAAAAATGTAAATCTAAGACTTCAACTGATTGTAATGGAATTGTTATGGAAACGATAAAAAAGGTTATAGAAGAGATCTCAGGACCATTAATGTATATTAGTAATCTATCATTTCAAACAGGTACATTCCCAAACAAAATGAAAATAGCTAAAGTTGTACCAATTTATAAGACTGGAGATAAACATCAATTTACAAATTATAGACCTGTTTCTTTACTTCCACAATTTTCTAAAATCATTGAAAAACTGTTTAATAACAGATTAGAGAGTTTCATAAATAAAAATAGAATACTCGAAGAGAACCAATATGGATACAGAGCTAATGTCTCAACTTCAATGGCTTTAATTGAAATTACAGAAGAAATTACCAATGCAATAGACACTAAAAAATGTGCAGCAGCAGTTTTTATGGATCTAACTAAAGCATTTGACACAATTAATCACAATATTTTAATCAAAAAACTAGAACGATATGGCATCAGAGGGTTAGTCTTAAACCGGATAAGAAGTTATCTAACGAACAGGAAACAATACGTGAAGCTAGGCGAACACATGTTTACAACGCTAAATATATCCTGTGGTGTACCTCAGGGATCAATATTAGGACCTAAATTATTCAATCTCTATATAAATGACATTTGTAAAGTTACAAAAGATTTAAAGTTAGTATTATTTGCGGATGATACAACAGCGTTTTGTTCAGGAGAGAACACACAGGAGATAATACAAATAATAACAGAAGAAATTAACAAATTAAAAAGATGGTTTGACAAAAACAGACTATCGTTGAATCTTAGTAAAACTAAAATAATGCCATTTGGTAATAGCAGAAGAGAAAGTCAAACACAAATACAAATAGACGGAATAGAAATTGAAAGAGTAAATGAAACCAAATTTCTAGGTATAATGATTGATGATAAATTGAACTGGAAATCTCACGTAAAAAATATACAACATAAAGTAGCAAGAAACACGTCAATAATGAATAAAGCAAAACATGTTCTAGACAAAAAATCACTTCATATTCTATACTGCTCACTAGTGTTACCATATCTGAGCTACTGTGTAGAAATGTGGGGAAATAATTACAAAAGTACACTTCATTCATTAACGGTGTTACAAAAAAGATCAGTTAGAATAATACATAATGTTGGATATAGAGAACATACAAATCCTTTATTTATTGAATCAAAGATACTGAAATTCCACGACATAGTGAATTTGCAAACAGCTAAAATTATGCACAAAGCAAACTATAACCTGCTACCCAAGAATATACAACAATTCTTCTCAACAAAAGAGGAGAAATATAATCTTAGAGAAAAATGTAATTTAAAACATTTGTACGCACGTACAACACTTAAGACCTTCAGTATATCAGTATGTGGAATTAAATTATGGAATGGATTAAGCAAAGCAATCAAACAATGTACTAATATGATCCACTTCAAGAAACTCTTCAAACTTAAAGTGTTTACAAAGTACAAAGAAGAAGAACCATGACAAACATTTTCAATTTATTTCATCCATCCATTCATTCATTCTTAAAGTAATCTTACTTATCTCATCATATGAAATATGACTTTCTTCACCAATTATTATTATTCAATTCTTACTATTATTTATTTATTTATTTTTATTGTGATTACCTATGGAGTTTATTGTGAATAAATTGAGAACAGGAAGTGAATAAAAAAGTTTCAGCAACTGTTATGTAAAGAAAAGGGGTAGGATTAATAAATAAGCTCTGCTTCTTCCTACTCCTTTTCGAACATGTTGAAAAGAGAAACTGGAAATTGTTATGTATCATGTTGTATGCTTGCATGTACGAAATAAACTCAAACTCTAACTCTAAACTCTATATCAAATACAATTTAAATAAAAATTGAATGCCTCTTTTCTATTTGCAGCCTTCTGAGGTAAATATCAACATTAACTTTTTCCACAGGCTAATAAATTTGAAAATAAAATAATGAATAAAACAACCATTCAGGACTTTAAACTGCTCAGTTTGCAACACACTGATCTAATCTGATGCGCCCAAGCCAGATACCTGCCATCTTTTCTTGGATGCTAGTTCATTAATGTCGGGGCTCAGGCGTTGAGCTGAGGCATCCCTCATTATCAAACGAAGGTGTTCATCAGTCATTATATCTCGTATTCCACAGTCTTGGGGGCGTGCCTTACAGGCACTGCTTTTAACGTCCTCTACGAGCTGACGTCACGTCCGCTTTTCATCCCTTCTTACAACGTGCCCTCCCAGTCACAAGATATGAGCGGCTCCTGCACGCACACACACACGTAAATGCAAAGCATACTTCATCAACAGCGATACAGTTTACACTGAGAGTAGCCGTATAAGCAACTTTAACATTGTTAGAAATATACGCCACACTGTGAATGCACACCAAACAAGAATGACAAACACATTTTGGGAGAACAACCGCACAGTAACACAACATAAACACAACAGAACAAATACCCAGAACCCTTTGCAGCACTAACTCTTCCGGGACGCTACAATATACACCCCCGCTACACACACACACACCTTATAGCGTCCCGGAAGAGTTAGTGCTGCAAAGGGTTCTGGGTATTTGTTCTGTTGTGTTTATGTTGTGTTACTGTGCGGATGTTCTCCCGAAATGTGTTTTTCATTCTAGTTTGGTGTGGATTCACAGTGTGGCGTATATTTCTAACAATGTTAAAGGTTTTTATACTGGCACCCTCAGTGTAACCTGTATCGCTGAAAATCAAGTATGCGTTGCATTCACTTCTGTGTGCTTGCCAAAGCCGCACATATTATGTAACTGAGCCAGCACTCGTTGGACTGGACGAAAAGGGGACGTTACAATTCTCGTGAGGGGCACTGAAATTTGGGAGTCTCCCGGGAGGTTTGGCAAGCATGAGAATTAGCGGTGTCCCGCGGCACCGCCGCTCTATATAGTCGGCGGGCCAGCTCTAGTGTTAATTTGATATCACCTCACGGGCCAAGTGAAATTACATGGCGGGCCAAATTTGGCCTGCGGGCCAGAGTTTGACACCCATGATTTAAGGCAAGCCTGGGCCACCATTCTTTGTCGGGATATTGTGTTTGTTTGTACACTAATTCTGAGAGGTAAACTGTTTTGCTGCTCTCCAGTCATTGTGTTACTTTACTTTGAAGCCTGTTTTATTATTTTGTCATTGCATAGCCTTCCCTATGCACCGGTGCATCTCCTGCTGCACTCGTCTTGTGTTTTTGTCTAAGATTACCTGAACGCTGCACGATCGGCTTCTGTAACCTGGGTACACGGCAGTTATCGCTGTCATGCGACCAGAGCGTTACAACAACTGCATAATGTAACTCAAAATGATACACATTTACGGTATGATTGCAACTTTTTCTATGAGCTTAATTTTTTTTAAACACTAAAAGTGTGAACTCTATCCAAGCACAGGCACCCTTTTGGTTACATTTTTCAAATATCAGTTATGCCTGCCCATACTATGATGATTAATTGGTGAGCGTGGTATTAAGTGTGTCAATCCTCTAACCTTCCAGTACTTGTGCAGCCTGCGGACTGTCTCTTGTAGCCCCTGTTGCTCTTCTTCTGGTAAGATGTCGGTCAACTCGTCACATGCCTTCAAGAAGACGCTCAGCACACGCTGATCCAGTTGGCTGAAAAAATCCTGTATGACAGAAATAGAAACCGGCGTGAATAACCACACCCAGGTTGAAAGGCACTGATGAGGCAATGATGTCATGGCATCACCTCAAAGCACTCACTAACATCCAATCTGATTTCTGTGATGTCATGGCTAGGGCGCTACTTGCATTGTGTTGGGGATTGCTATGGTATGGTGTAATGATGTATTTTGTAGTCTCCAGGGGGAAACTATTGGCTTTCATCTTACTGTGTGCGTCTTCAGTAGTTCCTCGGCGTCTCCGCTCTCTCCCAAACACTCCTGGGCTGTCTGTAGCACTCTCTCCAGATCTTGTCGGGATTCCTCAAACCTCCTCCCCAGGGAGCTGTTGGCCTCTTGCTGCCTTCTCCATTCACCGACCTCTTTCAGCAGAGCCTGACAGAGAAGAGCGAGCATCATCAGCGTTCAACTGTCGTAATTGTACTGTATTTATTTTCTTCAATTAATGAGACATGAGCCCTGTTGTTGTGGCCTCCTGGCTGTTTTTGTTCGTCTAGTAATTTTTTTTTACCAGTGTTTGGGTTAATTTTGGGCCTGATTTATACTAAAATCCAAATACCACGCGCGAAACAGCGGGTAGCACGGTGGAAGAGGAGTTAGTGCGTCTGCCTCACAATACGAAGGTCCTGAGTAGTCCTAGTTCAATCCCGGGCTCGGGATCTTTCTGTGTGGAGTTTGCATGTTGTCCCCCTGACTGCGTGGGTTCCCTCCGGGTACTCCGGCTTCCTCCCACCTCCAAAGACATGCACCTGGGGATAGGTTGATTGGCAACACTAAAATTGGCCCTAGTGTGTGAATGTGAGTGTGAATGTTGTCTGTCTATCTGTGTTAGCCCTGCGATGAAGTGGCGACTTGCCCAGGGTGTACCCCGCCTTCCGCCCGAATGCAGCTGAGATAGGCTCCAGCACCCCCCGCAACCCCAAAAGGGATAAGCGGTAGAAAATGGATGGATGGATGGATGAAACAGCGGGTGTAATCTATAAAATAGTGTGTACTCTTTGTCCAGGAGAGAACACACAGAAGCTAAAAAAATTATAATAATAAAATAAAATAATGCTATTTGGTAACAGTAGAAGGGAAAGTCAAAGACAAATACAAATAGACAGAGTAGATATTGAAAGGGTAAAAGAAAAAATGATTTGGGTATAATAATAGATGATAAAATTAACTGGAAACCTCATGTAAAAAATATATAACATAAAGTAGCAAGAAAGACGTCAATAATGAATAAAGCAAAACATGTACTGGACCAAAAATCACTTCATATTCTTTACTGCTCGCTCGTGTTACCATATATGAGTTATTGTGTAGAAATACTGAAAACAACTAAAAATGTGAACTTCATTCACACACGGTGTTCCAAAAAAGATCAGTTAGAATAATACATAATGTTGGATATATAGAACATACAAACCCTTTATTTATTGAATCGAAAATATTGAAATTCAACGACTTGGTGCATATGCAAACAGCTAAAATGATGTACACAACAAACTATAACCTGCTGCCCAAGAATGTACAACAATTCTTCTCAACAAAAGACGAAAAATATAACCTTAGAGGAAAATCTAATTTAAAACATTGGTATGCGTGTACAACACTTAAGACCTTTAGAATATCAGTATGTGGAATTAAATTATTAAATGGATAAGCAAGAAAATCAAACAAAGCACTAATATGATTAGGTTTAAGAGACTGTTCAAACTATGAGTGTTCACAAAGTACACAGAAGATTATTTAGCATAAATATCTTGAAGCATTAAAAAAAAGGAGAAAGCTAATGATTATTTATGTATTTAATATTTATTTACTTATGGTATATTTATTTATTATTTATTCATTCACTTTTCTGTTACAGAGAACAAAGAAATGGGATAAAACTGCAATGATATGAAAAGGGGTAAGATTAATAAATAAGCTCTGCTTCTTCCTGCTCCTTTTCGGACATGCTGTAATGAAACAACTGGAAATATGTGATGTATGCTTGTTTGAAATTAACTGAACTGAATTGAACTATTACTGGGTGTGTTGCGTGCGATTTTCTCACTGCGTGTGCAATTGAGAAGTGGTGCAAACCGCCTTATTTATTAATAAATGAGGATTTTGCGTGTACTATGCAGTGCATCACCACGGAAACACTCTTATTTACTGCACATTCATGTTATCATGCTCCTACCTGTGGCATTTTGCTTTGTTTTCAAACAAGCAGGAGACATTTACTACTTTTTATGGCATTTTAGAAGCAGTCATGCAGTGCATCTACATTCACACCTTTTTTTTTCCTTTTTTTTTTTACAGCTGAAGTTGCGCTCATCGGTGAGAGGCTCTACTTAATCTGATCATGACGCATAAAAATGCAGACTTAAGTTTTTTTCATATAAGAAACATTTGGCTTCCTCCCACCTCCAAAGACATGCACCTGGGGATAGGTTGACTGGTAACACTAATCAGGCCCTAGTGCAGACCTGGGCATTCTGCGGCCCGCGGGCCGCATCCGGCCCTTTGTGCGTCCCTGTCCGGCCCGCGTGAGGCCAATTATAAATTACAAAATGAATTTTAAAAAGTATCTATGTCGAGTGTGCAATACAACGGTGCTGCTTTTGTTTTGAAAATCGTTATTTGTATTACTTCCGTGTGGACGTATGTGTGTGCGTGATTGTGAGTGAATGTGAACAGCTGCAATAACAAATGACAAAATAAAGTTGAAAAAACATCTATGTCGTGCGCGCAATACAACTGTGCTGCTTTTATTTTGAAAATTATTATTTATGGGCGTGTGTCCGTGTGTAACCTGTGAGTGAAGGTGCACATGCAGCGACAAGTGATGCACGGATTACACCCGAGACGCTAAAAAGAGAAAAGTTGATGAAGAATGGCGTGTTTCCAACAAGACATGGACTGCAAAGCAACGTTCCCTCTAAGGTGCGTGCCTGCGCAATTGCGCACTGCTCAAGCGTCTGCTGCGAGCAGCAAATATATGCCGCGCACCAAATCAAATCCCATCTGAATTGTAAACAAAATAAACACATTTGTTCTATGTAATTTTGCAATGCAACTCTGAGTGACAGTGACAACAAGCGGCCCTAACGGTGTTCGTCAACACCGTTCAATTGAACACCGTTCAATTATTGTAACGTCTATCGAGATGCTTCGAGGACAGGAATTATATCGATCACTTTATTGAGCAAAACTGTTTATATTCGGACATAACCACACCAAAAACATGAGTAAAACAATTCTATCTCGAAAAACTAGTCATTTTCTGCTGTACAAACCAGGCCAAAACCAACTTGTCATCTGTCACCAACACGCATAGCACTAAACCACTGGTGCGTTTATGGCCACACAAAAAGTCGGACAACTCAAACACCACACAAAGTTACGCTATGACTCCTCAGTCATACGTGTGCTTATTTTACTGTCATTTATTATTAATGTTAATTTATTTATATTAGTCATGGAATGCTGTTACACACACTATGTTGAAGTATTACAATTATTATTATTATTATTATTATTATTATTTATCTTACGGTATATATCAAAAATAATATTGAGCAAAATTTAATTGAAATATTGTCGATGTGGCCCTCCAGCAGTGCTCGGGTTGCTCATGCGGCCCCCGGTAAAAAATAATTGCCCACCCCTGCCCTAGTGTGTGAATGTGTGTGTGAATGTTGTCTATCTATCTGTGTTGGCCCTGCGATGAGGTGGCGACTTGTCTATGTGTACCCCATCTTCCGCCCAAGTGCAGCTGGGATAGGCTCCAGCACACCCGTGACCCCGAGAGGGACAAGCTGTAGAAAATTGATGGAGGAATAATATGTATTTGTGGAAAAAGCTAACAGCGTTAAAAATATTAAAGGTCACTAAAACGTAATTGAATTTGTTTTGATCCTCCATTTGAATCCTCCAGGAGCTATAAAATTATGAAATGATATAGACGACATGTCTGATATTTTTTATATGACCGTCCAAAATGTTGACAAACACACATATAGGATGGAGGTATCTCGTCTGTCTGTGCAGCGCAAGCACTGATCCTGCAGCCATGTGTGGAACTGTCAGTTTGCACGTCCTTCTGACACGTGCTAAAGTGTTGGCAAATCACATTGCATGTGCTAAATAATTATATTTGCATCTTCTCCTCCCAGTATTGTGGGCGTTTTGATGTATTAATGAAGACAGAGACGCAAAATGGCATGTGTTTTAGTACATGCAAACCTTTAGTAGTCTGACCTGGGCTGAGCCTTGTACATCAGCAACTATCTTCTGCAGCAGGCATGTGTCGAAGTGCCGAAGCACCTTGCTGTTGGAGAGCGCCCTCTGCACCGTGTGGTGGTTCCTCTCGATCACCGACAGACATCGCTTACAGCTCTGCTGCTGCTGTAACAAATCCTGAGCACAATGTAGACAGTGTTGAATATAAGACTAATTACAGTATTTCCACAGTTGAATCTGATGATGATGTCGTACCTGCCACTTGTGTCTGTGCATGGTTGGGCTCTGTGTGTCTGCATCTCTGGCTGTGGCAGTAATCTGACTGGCCTGCTCCAGTGCTTGATAAAAGGCAGTGATGTGTTTGTCCATCTCCTCCAACAATGGCAGAAGAGCATGACATTCCCTCAAAAAGATGGGACATCGCTCTCTAACCTGGCAAGCACATAAGTCAGACAAGAAGACAATGTTGTGGATGAAATAGAAAAAGTGACAAAGGTTAACACTTACTCGACTCAGCTGACTCTTAGCTGTTGTCATGGCTGCAATGACCCGGGTGGCCTCGTCGTGTGGCGCATCCTTTGCAAGCAGCTGAGCGCTGCGGCCGGCCAGCTTGTATTGAGTCTCCATGGCAACAACCTTTTGCTTGGTATTCTGAAATGAATGGGTCATGTTTTTCGTCTTGTTTGACACAGAGGACATTGACTAGGTCTGAACCTGACATAAAGAGCATTTATGAATATGTGATATGACGACATGCACTATATGGGCACAAGTACAGGGACACCAGCTGGAAATATTGTGTTAACCTGAACAAAAGTGTACTATATGTCCTTTTTTTCCACACCTCCACATCCTGCAGAAAGGCTCGAACACTGAGGAAAGACACATGGACAGGAGCACTGAGCTTTGCCTCTGCTGCATCCAAAAGCTCTTTTAAAGACGACATTGCCCCTAGATGGTCTTTTCTCCACTTTACCAACTCATCACCTCGGGAGAGCTACACAAAAGGAGACAATAGATTAAGTATCTGGTTCACCACATGGCAGTAAAGAATATTAGTTGCAAAGGAGCATATTGTTTATGTAAGACAGACCTGTGTGTTGATTTTGTACCTGATGGTTTTGACTACAACTGCACTTTTTAGGGAATTTTGTCTATCATTCACAATCCTTACATGAGACAAGAACACATAGGTCTCCTTTTTGTGTATTTTAAATCGCAAAAAACGGTAATAAAAGGTGGCTAACAACATAGCTAATGGTATCTATTCCGCGTATAAATCCTCTTCAAAAAACAAAGAACGTCAACAATACTCTATTTGCTGGGACCTGCATATTAACCATTTATCAGTGTAACTCATTATTTTAGGGCTATTTGTACAGCAATAGCCTGTGAGACTGCGCAAGAAGAAATGTTTTTTGCAGAGCCAAACTGCTGTGAATGAAACGGTAGACATATATGTACATGCATGCATACATACATAAATATATACATACATAACACACAATCATATATATTAGGGGTATAACGGTATCAAATCTCACGGTACAATATTATATACTGTATTATCACGGTATTAAGGCCACTGTACGATATTATTGTGGTATACACTACCGTTCAAAAGTTTGGGGTCACATTGAAATGTCCTTATTTTTGAAGGAAAAGCACTGTACTTTTCAATGAAGATAACTTTAAACTAGTTTTAACTTTAAAGAAATACACTCTATACATTTCTAATGTGGTAAATGACTATTCTAGCTGCAAATGTCTGTTTTTTGGTGCAATATCTACATAGGTGTATAGAGGCCCATTTCCAGCAACTATCACTCCAGTGTTCTAATGGTACAATGTGTTTGCTCATTGGCTCAGAAGGCTAATTGATGATTAGAAAACCCTTGTGCAATCATGTTCACACATCTGAAAACAGTTTAGCTCGTTACAGAAGCTACAAAACTGACCTTCTTTTGAGCAGATTGAGTTTCTGGAGCATCACATTTGTGGGGTCAATTAAACGCTCAAAATGGCCAGAAAAGGAGAACTTTCATCCGAAACTCGATAGTCTATTCTTGTTTTTAGAAATGAAGGCTATTCCACAAAATTGTTTGGGTGACCCCAAACTTTTGAACGGTAGTGTATGTCCAAAAATAAGAAAGTTGGCAAAAATGCCATTGTGTGAAAAATGAAGTGTTAGCAATGTTTAGGATAACCACCCTACCTAAATATTCTAGTCATTTAACAAGTATTTCTAAGTGCAAATAATTGTGCAGGAACATCTGAAGTGAAGTGAAGTGAATTACATTTATATAGCGCTTTTTCTCAAGTGACTCAAAGCGCTTTACATAGTGAAACCCAATATCTAAGTTACATTTAAACCAGTGTGGGTGGCACTGGGAGCAGGTGGGTAAAGCGTCTTGCCCAAGGACACAACGGCAGTGAGTAGGATGGCGGAAGCGGGGATCGAACCTGCAACCCTCAAGTTGTTGGTACAGCCGCTCTACCAACCGAGCTATACCGCCCCAACATCTACTGTTTCAAGCAAATATTTAAAAGAGTAACAAAATAGATGTCTTTAAAGTAACAATGTAAACATCCAGTGTAACAAGTGTAAAACAATAGTGTGAATATTAGTGTTTTTCAATTGCACATTATGGGAAGCAGTGTCCTCTCCAGAGGTAATTTTTTATATTAGCCTGAAAAATGTTATTTCCTAGAAAAGTAAACTAAAAATGTAACTTTTAACAATGTAATGCCTCACAAACTCGCTGGCTTCAAATATCTTTTCAGTCTGATGGTTTATGAGGTGGCAACTTGTCCAGCCCTGCTTCCCGCCAGAGTGCAGCTGAAATAGACAAATGGTAGAAAAATGGATGGATGGATTGAGGATGTATCATGTAGCTTTTTAGTTTACCCGTATTTCCCGCGTTTAAAATTTTTTGGGGGGGGTGATTTCCCGCCGTGGAGTGCGACAAGAACGTCTTGGAAACTCTCGAAACAAAAGTGGCGCGCTCCGCTTTGCAGAACGCAGACTCTCTTAGCCTCTGCCAAATAGGTTATCTTTTGGCCTTGGCTTGTTTGTCTGTTTGTTAGCAACATAACTCAACCAGTTATGGATAAATTTCATGTCCAAATAACTATTCCTTTTATCTACGACAAGTACGAACACACTTCACTTCCTGCTTACGCCGTTCCACGCCTCCCCCTTAACGTTCCCGAGCTGCACAGATGATTTTGGGAGAAGTATTTTATTTACAGACCCAGCCTATGCTGAAACGCCAGAAAAAAATACACTTACCAAGTTTTCGTTTGGTACTGTCACATTATTGAGAAGACTTTGAAACCGAAATACCGCAGTATTCATAATACCGTAACATCCCTAATATATATATATACAGTATGTACATATATATGTATATATATATACCAGTGACGTGCAGTCACTAGAGGCAGGTGAGGCGGGTCCTCACCTGCCATCATGGAAAGAAAAAAAATGTAAAAAGAAAAATAATTAGATAAATTGTTATATGTATCCAGTGATTATACTATAAAGTTATTTTCCATTTAACTTCACCAGTTTTAGATTATTTTTATTCAAAATCGCTGAATTTTCACATTTGCCGTTCAAATACTGAGAAGAGACTTGCGGTGATCAGCAGCCAGTTGAGGCACGTCACTGCGTTGTGCCTCAACATGGATTGCGGACTCGGCTAACTGCTGGCCTGCTGTGCAGTGAGACCGTATTGCTATATGAACTAGATTATGTCATGTCTGTGTTGATCATGTTTTTGTTTTGCTTGGTTTTTGGACACTTTTTAGTTCTTGTCTTCACTCCCTTGCTTTGTCACCATAGTAACCATTAGTTTCACCTGGTTCACATCCTCATGTCACGCACCTGTCTCACGTTTTCACTAATCATGTCACTAGTATTTAAGGCCATTGTTGCCAGGCAGTCGGCCTGGCGACATCACTCTTGACACACTCTCTACACACCATTACGATCCATGCCCTTTTCTTGTCAAAGTAAGTTTTTTGTTTATTAATGCTACAGTTAGTGTTTTTGGTTCATTGATCATAGTTTCTGCCATTGTGCAAGTTTTGTGTTTATTGCCAAGTTTGTTATCTCCGCTGTGAGCACCTTTTGTTTGTACTTTTTTTGAGTTAGAATTAAAAATGTATTTAAATTCACGTCTTGCACGCGCCAATTTTCCATTGCCTTCTGGGAGAACAAACCACGCCATAGACCCAGTCCGGACAGATTATACATTTCCATAGTTTAGTTAGCTGAGGCATATAATGTACAGTGTATTTTGTCAACAACTGTATGTGTGTAACATATTTCTTGTGCTGAGGGGGGTTATATCAACTAAAGCCCACACTTAAACTTTCCACGTGCAAGATTGAATCTATTGTAACCTATTTTTATGAGCTTTCCTCTTTGTGATGTTAATTCCTGTTATACAGTATATGCCTTGCGCTCTTATTTTGAAGGCGCTAAGAGCGGAACTGATGACACGTTGGAGTGGAGCGGAAGTTTTTGAAAGAAGGTAAATAAAGTGGTCCTCGTGTAAACTGGAGCCTCCCTGTTTATTATTTTGTAGTTTCATACAGTATATGCGACATTTATAAACCCTCGGTTACACTATTTAAAAAAGTTATTTAATAAGAAGCCAAAAAGTGCAAAAACAATAATGTTCGTGTTGGAGGAGTTGTGAATGACCGCAGGGCCACAACATTAGGTACACCTGCAGACTGCAGCACGGATTTCATATTTCATTCATTCACAACTCCTCCAACACGAACATTATTGTTTTTGCACTTTTTGGCTTCTTATTAAATAACTTTTTAAATAGATTCAATCTTGCATGTGGAAAGTTTAAGTGTGGGCTTTAGTTGATATAACACTCCAGTCAGGGGTGCATTCTACGACGGGAGTGCATCAATCCAGCACAACAGCAGCGCATGGACTTAATTTATAAGTAAAGGTAAGACCATAATAAGGTTTTTTTTAATTAAATGTGCTTTTTGTGTGCTACAGTTTGTATGTGTAAAGTTTAAAGTTAAGTTAAAGTACCAATGATTGTCACACACACACTAGGTGTGGTGAAATGTGTCCTCTGCATTTGACCCATCCCTTGATCACCCACTGGGAGGTGAGGGGGAGCAGTGACAGCAGCGGCGCCGCGCCCGGGAATAATTTTGGTGATTTAACCCCCAATTCCAACCCTCGATGCTGAGTGCCAAGCAGGGAAGAATGCTGGTATGAGCTTTTAAACATAACCCGTTAACTGCTGCCAATCAAATGGTGAATAAGATACTCTTTAGGGTTCATATGTTTGTAAATCTGACTGTGATGAAGTCAGTGCCTCACCAGCCATGAACTCACCGCAAGTCACTGATATATACATATATATGTATATGTATATTATATATATATATATATATATATATATATATATATTATATAGAGTGAGAGAGAGAGAGAGAGAGAGAGAGAGAGAGGAGAGAGAGAGAGAGAAGAGAGAGAGAGAGAGAGAGAGAGAGAGAGAGAGAGAGAGAGAGAGAGAGAGGAGAGAGAGAGAGAGAGAGAGAGAGAAGGGTAAGGAAGTAAAGTGTATAAATAAACAATTAATCATCACACTTATCAGAAAATCACAGCTTTAACTTGCTGGGTACAGTGCATCCGGAAAGTATTCACAGCCCTTCACTTATTCCAAAATGGAATACATTAATTTTTTGTCCTTAAAATCTACACTCTATACCCCACGGTGACAATGTGAAAACATTTTTTTTTAGAGTTTTTTTTGTGCAAATTTATTAAAATAGAAAATAAGAAATTACACGTACATAAGTATTCACAGCCTTTTCCATGAAGCTCAAAAGTGGACTCAGTTGCATCCTGTTTTAACTGATTATCATTGAGACAGCTTATTTTGAGTCCACCTGTGGTAAATTAAGTTGATTGGACCTGATTTGGAATGGCACACACCTGTCTAAATATATAAGGTCCCACATTTGACAGTGCATGGCAGAGCACAAACCAAGCATTAAGTCAAAGAAATTGTCTGTAGACCTCAGAGATCCTTCCATGGTTCATGAATGCGGACAAGGAATAAGAAGAAAGGAACAAAACTGTCCTATCAGCTTGCCACTTCTCACAAATAAATCTGATTGTGACAGAAGAAAACCCATACCAAAAAACCTGACTCTTTTATTTTATTCGTTGAGTGGTGATTTAAAATGGAAGGTTTTGTGCGTCTCTACTGAATCAGTCTGCCGCCCTCTGCTGCCAGCCCCAACAGGAGCAGCTGATTGCTCGCACCTGCCCTGATTTCTTTTCTGCTGCGGAGTAGCAGCAGCCAATCCAGAGGGCGCTTGAAGTCAACTGACACACGTCATCTTTAAACAGTGTCATGTGTGACGTGGGTTACATTAGCTATTGTTATTCTAAGAGCTAACCGAGGAACTACTCTTAGTAACAATGTGTCTTAATCAAAAGGGTGTATGACTGACCTACAGTACTGAGCTACTGCATCGCCTGTACATTGGTAAAAGTTTGTGCTAGGTAATAAATCATGCCTCTCACTTGTATAGTAGAAGGTTGTGGTCATGAGCCAGGAATTTGGTCAACCTCGAGGACATCGCTAGGAACTTAAGACACGACAAGATGATGCCTGTTTGCTCCAACTGTTTTTTTTCTTTTTTTCTCAAGATTGAGGATTATGATGAATTCTTCATCTAAACGGGGAACACAAGTTTTGTGCTGAAATATATAAACATCCCATCAGTCAGCATCCCAGTAAGTGTGGAGATTGTACAGTAAGTGATTGTTTTATTATGTTTGTAGTTTGTCTTTCTTGTTTAGCACTTAGCACTACTGCAACATGATGATCACCCAGCTTTTAAATCTTGTATATTGCAGAGTCGAGGTAAAAAATATAAGGTTCCGAATCATTTGTCCCACTGTAGTTGTTGGCTCCTATGAAGTCTGCCATGATTAGTGGCAGTTGTTGTTGTTGAAGGAAATAGCAAACGTTGCAATGCGCTCTGTAAATCAATGCAAAATATAAGTTCTGGCAATGCCTAATATGACCAAAATACGGTAAATATTACCTGGTACATTACATATACACATACAGTATGTTGTGTATATAAAACGTCGATGGAGGTTTTGGGATGTTTTCAGGGGGCCTTATAGGTGGAATACAGCAAATTCCCATTGTTAGCCACTACTTGCTAGAATGTATTTATTATTTAGAATACATAACAAGTCTCACATAGGGATTGTGAATGATAGGAACATTTTCAAAAAAAGTGTAGTACTACCCTTTAAACAAAAATGTAATTTCATATGTATATGTATGTAATTAGCACAAAAAAAACAATTTAAGGTCAACAATGATTTCTTTCAATACCTGTTTGACCTTAAAGAAGAGTTCTCTCCATCGCCCATTCAAGAGAAGCAGCTGCTGCTTTAGATCGAATGACATGGTCTCGTCGCATGTTTCAATGAGAAAATTCCCAGCATCGTTGATGGCGGCGTGTTGGTCCATCCAGTAGCTCAGATTATTGAAAAACTCCTGAATAGGGGAAAGAGAGGTTTGCAATAAAAAGACAAGCAGAAACAAAGACAGTTAATGAAAAAGATTGATAGTACGAAGCTGACTTGTAGATTTTGAGAAACAAAGACAGATGCCAGACAAGGGGAATAAAGACAGCTCATCAAAAAAGAAACAAAGAGTAGCTGAATGAAACAATAAAATGGAGTAATTAGCTAACTAATTTGTAATGTTACCATGGCAATGTGACATGGGGACTATCAACAGTGTGACAATGAGTTCAGCTACAAAAGTAATTACCGTACTGCTAAATATGACTCCACTTAAGACAACAACATGCTTGAGTGCACGATTGTAAGTACCTGCTTTATGTTTTCTGGCTGGGTCACGGCTTCCTCTGCATCCTCCAGCCAGGCTTGGAAAGAGGCTACCGTGGAGGTGTACCTGTCCCAGTTGGAAAGCACCTCCTCCAGCATGCTCCTCACACTGCGCACTTCCATGGATAGGCTCCTCCACAGGGCTGCCACATCTCGCACGAACTGAGACACCCCCATCTCTCCCATGTTGGCTTTGGGGAGGAAATTGTGACTTTTAGCAACACTGATTGGGTTCATGTATATTTTGCAGTTTATTTCTAATGATTAATATTGGATACATGGCTACAGAAGAAAATAGAATAGTAGAAATAGAAATTATAAACCAATTGGTATGCTTCATCCATTGATAACACTCTTTCTAGTTAGGTATCTATATTATTGTTAGGATGGACCTCATTTGTAGGGTCGAGCAATGAAGCCTTTTGTGCACTACCTTGCCTTTTTGCTCTTGCATACCCTAAAGCTGAAAAAAGGAAAAAAACCTAATCATGAAACTAGCATCTCTCAGTTTGTGCCCGGAGACTTGTTGAAATGGAGCAGCCCCCAAACTTCCAAATGGGGTTGTATTCCCCACTGAGAGGCCGACGGTGGAGGAAGAGAAACCTAATTTCGCTGTAGCCTGCAGACGTTGAAGCAGACAGTGCTGTGGTGGGTATAGCCAGTTGTTGACAGGGCATATATTACACACAGTAGGTAGTGAGACATCGGAAGTCATGTGGAAGAAACGCCATGTGACTGCAAACTAAAATAACTAAAAAAGTTGAGACAGTTGTATTGAACTGTGCAGGTAACCTTAATTAAGTGGCCTGAATGCATGTACTGTATTTTTTGTAATCATAGCTAGGGAATAACTGCAAATTGGAGAGAGCCTGCTACTTACGACATTTTTAAACTTGAATAATTTTTGGAGTGCATGAGAAATCAATATTATATTTGACCAAATGTCATTTTATTAACAAGTAAACTGCATAACACAGCAGCAACAGAACCACTGTTGTAATAGCAGTGAGGGGCAAACTGCTTTGCCAGTATTAATAGAAAATGTGGTTTTATACCACAGTGCAACCAACATTTTAAAGCACATCCAGAGGTAGATATGGCATGTCATAATGCTTCAATGCAGCTAACTAAATCAGGGGGTTGCCCTCAGCCACAGGTGTTGCTGTTTTTAATTAGAGCCCATGAGACAAGAGACTTATATTTTCAAGAATTAATATTTAATAAGAGTTGCACTGTAGTTTACATCTCAAACCACTTCTTACCTGAACTGTCAGCGCTAGTGTAAACCTCAGCAGCACATTTCAGGGACTCGAACAAAGTCTTGTAATTTTCAAAGAAATATTGCTTCTCCACAAAAACCTGTCAGAGACAGACAAAACATTAATTTGTCAATTTGTCAGTTTTCCAAATGGATGTAGATGAAACCCCCCCTCGTACAAGGCTTACAATGTAATCACGTAGCATCAGTTCCACAGATTCTTGTGTGCCATATTTGATGATCCAGGACTTGAGCTTAGACTCTGCCTCGGTGAGAAAAGCCTGCATGCGGTGTTTGCTTTCCAAGAATTCCATCTTGGCCAAATGGACGCAACAAGATGTGGCCATAAAATTGAGCCTAAAAAGAGAGAGGAGATGTACATGGAGTATTGAATAACTTGTCTGTTCCAAATCTGAGGGGTGTTGTCTTTCCAACCTCTCAGCCATGTCTTGGAGCTGTTCCGGGGAAATCGGGACACCGTCAATACTTCTGTCCTTATGGATCCTCTGAAAGACCAGCTGATGATCTTCAAGGCTCTTCAAGACGTCCTGTATGTCAATTAACACAGTTAGAACACATGTATTATATATACATTAAGTGCAAAAACAAGGGACTGAGTGAGTGTATGTAAACCTTGTGTTGTTCCAAAGCTCTGTGGATGTCTTCCTCATCATTTGATTTTTGGGTGATGAACTCTTGTTGCAGAGTTCTCTCAGTGTGGTGCAGCCAGGCCCCCAGCGCATCCAGAGGAGCAGGCAGGGATGTGTCCAGCAGCAGGTGCCAATCCAGCAGCTAAAAATTCATCAAAATGAGAGGGAGTCTCCACAGGGCATGTGTAGGATGCTTCATGCTCACCTTGTTTGAGAGCCTTTCCCAAGCCTGCTTAACCAGAGCCTGATCCACTGTCAGCATCCCGTCCTTCTGTGTGGACTTTAAGGAATCTTCCATCTGATTTCTCTTCATTTCCAGCTGGACACGCAGACTCTTGAACAACTACAATTATATAGAGATTTTATTTGAGAGAATGTCCCCCAGTATAAAAGAAATCAGGTGAAGAGCTCTCTCATCAGGTTTTTATGAAAACACATCTGTGCTTAATTGCCTGCAAACGCTGTTTCTCTCTCTACACTGAGATTAGCCCACTTTTCTGCAAAGTGAATGGGGATACCCCACACACTGGTGATAATGGAACTTATCCCCAGGCTTGGCGGTTTAAACCAGACAGACTGAAAATATGACGCGCTGCCGTCTGATCCCTTCAGTGTACTGCCACACAGACTAAGGCCAATAATGGGAGCATCTGTGGCCAGTGTGCCAACACACATATACTGTATTCACAACGCTCTAACCTGGTACTGCTGAGAGATATCGCTATTGGTCTCCTGGGCATGTAGTGCGTCAGTCTCCAGCTGGTCCAGCCACATTTTGAACTCCCTCAGGCTCTTTCTCTGCTCTCGCTATAGGAGGTCATAGTAGTGGATATGGAAAATGAGTAAAGAGCGTGTAAGGAGAAAAGAGGGTAAAAGAACAAAGGTGATGGAGGAAAAGGGTGGAAAAAAGGTGAGAGTGGTACTGTTAAACATGCTCTGCTAATCCCATGTGGACAAAATGTCAAAAAGTCTGAGCTGCCAAAAGGACTCTGCTTAAAGAGGCTACTTTGTCTAACACCCCCTACCAACATTTCAGTGGATTTTAAGTTGCCATGACGATAATAAGCTCAGTCTTCTCTCCAGTGAGAAGCTCAATCCCCAAACTTTATTCTTAATGACAGTTTAATACACGGATATAGATTAAGCTATTTCTGGAATTAACTTCTTTAATGGTCTAAGTCGTCTATGATTGCTGGCGTCAAACAATGTGTCAGTGTGCTGTCTACAAATCGGCGAAGCGCTCCATCAGCTGCATCGCGCCGATGCCAGAGGCTTTCATTGTCATGCTAATTGGACCAGGACCCATAGTGCTAAGTGAAATTGTAAAATAGCATTTAATATCCCACACTGGACTGTGATTTCTTATAGCGCAAACGCCCCAACAAGCTTTTTAAGATATGACATTAGGTGCCTCCACTTTTATATGTAGAACAACAGCTTCATATGGAAAGCAAAGGAGTAGTAGTTAGACATTAGAGACAAATAAAAGACCATGAGATAGAATTAGGCTCCTTAACCTACCTCCAACATTTCCTCTATATCGCGAGGAGCGAGACCATGCTGTGTGACAGACGCCTGCACAACAACCACAAGACAGCAGTCACCACACAAAAACACAAAGCATGACAAAGACAAGGCCAAAACGGGAAAATTTAAATAACACAGGAGTTTAACTCCAATTGCTGAGTAGCACAACCAACATTTAAAGCGCATGTAGAGGTCGATGAAGCTGGTGGATGCTAACTACTCGATACTTCAAATGCAGTTACTGCCAGAAGAGTGTCTACAGCTTTAGACCACGGCAGTTCTTTTCTTTTGTAGATCATCCAGAAACTATCAAGAGATTTAGCGTGTAATTAAATTGAGGCCTTAATTGAACAATTTACGATATGTATTTTCACCTACAGTAAGTTGTGTGTTTGTATTTTATCGACATAATTCACATTTACGTTCATTTTTGGGAATCACTCTCAGGCTTGACTTTTTGTGCAATATCCTATTTAATTCTCATCAAAACCCAATGATCAGTGTGTTGAAACTTGCTAATCGAGCAAATCTAAGAAACAAGTAGAAGTAAGACTAGACGTGTCACTTTCTAATCATACAAATGCTTAGAGAAGCTAAAACAAACACATACAAAGCCAGTAGTCTTGCTTTATATGGAGAATGTCATGACTGAAATGTGCTACAGTGACATTTGGCAGCAAAGACAAAGCGTGTAAGAAGCAGAAAGATGAAAATGAGATCAATGTGACAGCTGTTTACCTCCTCCTCTTCTTCTCGTTCTTTAGCTGCTGCTGCTTGTCCATCAGAGGCGCTCTGCTCTCGCTCAGGATGATGCTTCAGGAACTGGGCCACGTATGTCATGATGGATTTCTCGTCCGGCTTGTCCACGTCTACGTCTGTCAAATGATGCCAGGGGAATGTAATCAGACATCAAGCTGATATGAAAACAAGCTCAGCACTTTTTTGTCTCTAAATTGTTTTTGGATTATTGTCAACTGTAATGAACGCCACGGCCTAATGGACTTCAATGACTGTTATGTCAGGCTTGATTTGTCAGCATTTATTCTGGAGAGCCAACATGAGAAAGATCAGATGTTTTGGCAGCGTGACCGCGGATGTGATATTGTGTAGTAGACACCCACAATCGAACTCTGTGGGGCACTTTTCGACATACAGTATCTCAGAAATGCTAGAGGAAAACGTGACTTACCCTCAGGATCGAGGAGCTGCGCTATGCCTAACTGTGTCTCAGCTAACAAAAAAGCTTCCTGCAGATTTTCTCGGTTGGGTCTCGTCTTTACTTGCTCCATGTCCACCAGATTGGGCCGGAGGGCATTGAGGATGGCAAAGAAGGCTAAACCTGTACGCCAGCTAGGGCCAAAGTCTATCACCTTGATTTCCAGATGTCTAGGAAAAAACAACAAGAACACACCTCATTGGAATCCCTACATCAAATTTGGATTTTGACCAAAATGTTCCTCCATTCAGCAAACATCAAATAATTCTGTGCCATTTGGCTTTCATGTGAAATGTATTCCAGAAGAGGGAGCAGCCTCAACAACTGTGTCTTACATATGTGAACATGTTACTTCCACCATTAACACAGAACCGTGGCATTTGCAGTGTTCCATTTTGTGGAGCATACTTTGTTGCTGTCTGCTGGACCCATCTGAGCAGGGCCTTCCTGGCACCCCCCTGCAGGGGCAGCAGAGGCTTCTTCTTAAGGGGCGGGCTGGTGGTCTCATTGCTGCTGGCAGAGCTGTCCAGTGACGAGGAGCTGCGGGGTGAGGCGTGGGTTGCTTGTAGACTGCTGGTTAGCTCTTCGATCTGCAGAGTGATAGTATTTCATTCTAGTTTATATCAATATCCTCCTCATTAGGGAAGCAATAACAGGCTACAAAGGAAGCTGGCGTTGCTAAGAGTGTTGTGTAGTATTTTTATTATTGAACTCTTGTCGATGTGTGCACGTCTGCAACGCCTGAGGTGGCAACTGTTCCAGTGTTGAAGCAGTGTAAGAATTGATTTCCTCAAGCTTAAGTGACTGTTTGCTTAGCTTCATTGGCATTTTTGCTGGCTACAAAATGATGCAGGTTCCATATGTCTAAAAAAAAACCCTGTACGTACTGGATTATTACCTGGAAATATAGGATGATTGTCCACACCAGGCCCAAAACAATTGACGGTCGACCATCAACAATATCTGTGGAGTTGATGTTCACTAGCTTGATCTGAATGAACACATACACTGGTGTACATTATGAATGTCAATAAAGTGCAAACAGTAGTGTAACTATACTGTAATTACTGACCGGTGATCCCCTGTAGGCAGACTAGAGGGGTAAAAGTAAGAAAAAGATTACACTCAGTATGTATTTGACTGAAGATGGACACCTCATTGAGCCTGGGATGGCAGACATGATGGCGCTATCATGAGGCGTGTAAACATAAATCTATCACTACTACTCACACCACATGGATTACACAGCTGGAGGTATGGTGTATGTAGTGATCTATATAGATAAGCATCCTGTATCCTCAAACAGCAGCACAGCAGTGTAATAAATACATGGGGTGGCACAAGGAGTCAGAGAGGGGGGTCAGTGTGTGGATGGTGATAAGAAAAACATGACTTAAAGTTGGAAAATACAGCAGGTTATTTGGGCAGCTGTGTAGTTTAACATACACATCAACATATTCCCACATGGTTTTGATAGGAAACTGTACAAATAATGCAATGGGATTTGCACCATTGCTGGCCATGACCAACAGGTAATGCCAAATGTAGTTATTTTTAGCCAACAAAAAAATAACTAAATTGGGTTAGCACATAATGGGCCTGATTTACTAAGATTTAAATACAACACGCTAAACGACGTGCGCAAACTATAATATTGTGTGTACTATCAGTGGCCGTGTTGCATCATTGCATGGGATTTACTAAGACTGCGTGTACAATTAAAAAGTGGTGCAGACCGCCCTATTTAAATCAGGTCTTTGCATGTACTACTGGCATTAAGTGCTTTTATGATATAAATGCACACTCCACATTCATGTTATTGTGCTCCCCAACCTGTGTGCGATGTTGTTGAACACACCTTTCCTGCAATATAGAATTGCAATCTATAGACAACAGAAACTATTTTTAGCGTGCTGACGGGATGACCAAACGCAAGAAAATGCTTAATAAAAGGCATCCTTTTATATTGGAGTAATAGTATATTATATATTATATTATATTAGATATTATATTCTATTTTCTAAATGAAAAAAGAGAACATCATAAAAAAACGCCAGCAGCCACCAAAACGCACCAATTTAATTCCTTTTAATCAGCTCCTTAAGTCATCTAGCAGATATAAAATTATAAAATAATATTGCTGAAGGCATGATATGTATAATATGTTTTTATTTATGCCAGTCCAAATATGTTGTATTATCTTTCCATCGTCTGTCTTTGCAGCACGAGCCCCTATTTTCTCACAGCCGTGTGCGTAACTGTCAGTTTACAAATACATTTCAGATGTGCGACGCAAAATAGCGCCAGCAGAGCAGTGATCAGCCTTGATAAATCACACTGTGCATGCTGAATGATTATATTTGCATCTCCTCCTCCCAGCATTGTGGGAGTTGTTAAGATCAGCATACATTCTGCAGTTTCATGAAGACAGACATGCTAAACGGATTGCGCTCCTTATTCTGCTCACTTAAGAGACGCAATCCTCTGCGTACAAGTTAAGTAGATGAACTTTGTCTATGATATCAAGTATGAACGTGTATTAGTACACGCAAACCTTTAGTAGATCAGACCCACGGTCTTGAGAAACAGGAAGTTATCGGTATAGGATACAAAAGAAATATTGTGCATCCCTAATATTTTGTACTTAATTTCAAGTGTTTAGTTTTTTAAATCATTGAATCAATATGTTTTAAATGCATATCACAATATTAATAATTAATCATTAATACCATTAATCATGAATTAGATTACCAAACAATTGTATTCATCATAATAAATGTTTGTGGCAGATTGTTCATTTATTTGCTTTTGAGCTTTTCAATATGGTTAATTATACGATTATGTATATGTTGGTCATCATACACATTCATGGCTTTTATGATATAAATGCACGCTCACCAAACAAACGTTTGAAACATTTAAGCCTCTGGTGCTAAGCATAAATACAGTCTAGACATAAATCTGATTTACACGCAGAGTGTATTTACATTTAATTTGAAACTTTGATTTACACGGCCGACACACACGTACACAGCCTGCTGACGTCTCATCTCCATTCTGCAGATTAGTGGTGTAGGATTTATGGTTTAACCCTGTCACACTTGAGGAAGAGGGGAAATCAATGTTCCTGCAGAAGCCAGCTCATACTTCTTGGTTTTATTTAGATAACCAAGGACGAGGCGGCAAAAGAGAGGCGGGTTAGAGCCTTGAAATAATTTATCTCATAGAAAGGGAATTTCATAATTACTTCACGTAACGCTGTATAAATGCTCGGAGATTTGTGTTTTGAATGAACAAAAACAGCATGGTGAGATACTCAATACAGATTTATGCTGCCAAACAAGTCAAAATAATGCCAATGGAAAGTGAGCAGCATGAACACAAAGTCTGAGGTTATATCGACTGATGGCGTGTTCATGGTGTCAGCAGATACGAAGTGAGTAGAAAAAGAGGTTAGGGGTCAAGATTATTTTCTGTTTGCCCCAAGCGCAGCAGTAAAAAAGGGAGACCACAAAAAAAAACATAAAAGAAAACCATGATCTCCTACCTTCCTTCCCTCAAGGAAGTTGAGAGCAGTACCAATGTTTGCAAGCCAGTGGATCCTCTTTAGCTTCTTGCCCTGCTCACGTTGCTGCAGGAAAGATTGAGACAACAACATAGAGGGAATAAATACAACATAGGGGGAAAGTGTTGGGGGGAACATAGTGAAATGTGAGTGAAATGCTTATCACTGCTGCGCACATAAACAGGCTGATCAATAGAACACAGATCACTTAGACCTGAGGCAATATTGACATGAGCAAGTACCAGAAGCTATTTGTCTTGCATGTTTGTGTGAGTCTGCTTATCTGCCCTTGTGAATCTGCCTACTTCTATTAATTAAAACATCCCAATAAGAGTGGATAGATGCACATTTCCATGCAGAAAGTGTGCATGTTTGATGTTTACATGTGCTTCATTAGCTACGAAAGATGAACTGAAAATATCTCATAAACTACTGTACATTCTGAAAATAAAATGCAATTGGAGTACTGAATGTGCCTCACCAGTTTTTGTCCAGAGAGGACTTCTAGCAGGGCAAGCAGCTTGACACCATCCTTGATATCCTCAAACAGATCACTCACGACCAGAGGTGGGACACTCTGTTAGGACAAAGAAATATAAGCAAATACATTCACAATCCAAATATGGGCAAAATGACCTAGGCAAAGGCTGTATTGTACAAAAGTCATAGGCTCCTTTTCCACACGCATTATTGTGAGTTTCCTGGACGTCATCTTCATCACTAAAGGAAAAATCGAATCTGTGGGAGAGAATACCTCTGCTATTTTCAAGTATGTTTTTTTTTTTTTTTTGAATGGTCAGCTTGAAGTGTTCCTCTGTCTTTGACTCCCCCGTCGTCATGTCACATGAGTGTTATGATTTGCTTCCTGGTTTCGATGATCCTCTGATTGCCCAGTCCGTAATGTTTCGAAGTAAACTTTTTGCCATGTCATCATGGATTTTCTCCGTATGTATGGATGTTCTCATTCATCTAGGTCATTGTATTTTCTCCATATTTTTTGGGCCTGGATTCGCAGTCCATTTTCTCTCTTAGTAGCTTGTGGCTTCGATGTATTCTACCTAGCTACATGGCTCTAGAAGTACCTAAGCTACAGGAAAAGCTACTTGTGAAAAAAGTAGCTAAACTACCGCCAAGCTACTGAAAAGTGTAGTAAAGCTATGTAGCTTAGCTTATTTTTAGTCCCCCTGCTGACAAACAACTAGCAGCTAATTATGTGTCTCCATACACAGTGTGTAGTCGCTCCCCTGAACTAATAATATTCCCCTCCATTAGGGCAAATAAACTGCATTTATTAGCATCTTCAGTATCATTATCAAGTACTTGTACAAGGTTAAACATGTTAAGCAGCTATTAACAGAAAATTACCAAGTAGATTAATCAGCTTCATAAAACCCTGATCGGAACATCCCTACTTTGAAGGGAACTCCACTTTTTTAAAATGTTGCCTATCAATAAATGATAAATAAATGATAAATGGGTTATACTTGTATAGCGCTTTTCTACCTTCAAGGTACTCAAAGCGCTTTGACAGTATTTCCACATTCACCCATTCACACACACATTCACACACTGATGGCGGGAGCTGCCATGCAAGGCGCTAACCAGCAACCATCAGGAGCAAGGGTGAAGTGTCTTGCCCAAGGACACAACGGTCGTGATTTGGATGGTAGAAGGTGGGGATTGAACCCCAGTAACCAGCAACCCTCCGATTGCTGGCACGGCCACTCTACCAACTTCACCACGAATAACAATTATTATGAAAGATAAGTACCACATACAGTATATTTTTCTTTTTTTAATGCATTCTAAATAAATGTGATCAAAAGTCTGCTTACAATGGAGCCTATGGGAGTCGCTCTGTAAGTATTTATGTACTGTAATAACAGGTACATATATAATAAGATGTAAAATTAACGTATTTTGCTCATTTTAAGCACATGCGGCTTTCATTTAAAATTTTTTTTCGCTTTTTCTTCAACATCATTGATTACTACTCACTGCAGACTTCATGAGAGCCAACAAGCATAATAAAACATCACTTACTGTACAATGTCTGCTCTCACTAGGATGCCGACTGATATAATCTTGTTATAATCCTGTTCATCTGAAGAATGATTCATAGTCTTCGCGAAGAAAGAGGGGCGGAATCAAGTGTCTTTTCGTGTCTTTCTCGCCATTTTCGGTTCTAAATTGGCTGTCAAAGTGTACCAACTTGTCGAATTACTTGTCAGATTAAGTCCTCATCCTATCCAGGTGAGAGACATTATTTATGATGTAGAATAAACTTCCACAACTCCAATGTGAGAAAGCAGCTCAGCAGCCGATGATGTCAACATAGCAGCTAGTGATCACAGCCCTTCAATAAATAGTTTGTCTGCGTTAGCGCTTATATTAACAACATCACTAATACTTGGTTAATATTAAGGTCGCAAAATGTAAATAGAGTACTGTTGGCGGTTTTTGGATGTTTTTTTATTTGGATTTTATGAGCGGGATAGAGGACCTCCCATTGGCTCCATTGAAAGCTGACTTTTATATACGAGTTAGAATGCATTAATAAAAATACATCCATCGTCTTTTCTTTCATAACGATAGGTAACATTTCAAAGAGTGCAGTTACCCTTTAAACTGTGTAAGAACTTGAGAGCCCTGACCTCAAGCCCATCAAACGACTTAGGGATGAGTTTTTCCACAGAAACATTAAACAGTCAAACCTCTTTTCAAAAGACCAGAAGCTGTTAAAGCAGCTGCTATGCGATCACACCTTTACAGATATTCTTCTATTTTCTTTTCCAGCAAGGACCCACTACTCTTGTCCATATATTGTACCTAAAAAGCTCATGTTTCAGTAAATATCATCCCTAAATGTAATTCACACAAAGATTTACATGAACTATATTTTGGTTGGTTGGTTGGTTGGTTGGTTTGACTTTATTTCGAACATGCATCACAATTTCCAGTTTCTCTTTTCAACATGTTCGAAAATGAGTAGGAAGAAGCAGACCCTAATTATTCCTACCCATTTTCGATTTCATAGCAATTGCTAACACTTTTGTTCATTTCTTGTTCTCGAATGTATTCACAATATACACCATAAATAATAACATTACAAATAAAATAAAAAATAATTAGTGAAGTAAGTGGGCAGCACGGTGGCCCAGGGGTTAGTGCATGTGCCTCACAATATGAAGGTCCTGAGTTCAATCCCGGGATCGGGATCATTCTGTGTGGAGTTTGCATGTTCTCCCCGTGACTGCGTGGGTTCCCTCCAGGTACTCCGGCTTCCTCCCACCTCCAAAGACATGCACCTGGGGATAGGTTGATTGGCAACACTGAATTGGCCCTAGTGTGTGAATGTGAATGTGACTGTTGTCTGTCTGCCTTCCGCCCGAATGCAGCTGAGATAGGCTCCAGCACCCCCCCGAAAGGGACAAGCGGTAGAAAATGGATGGATGGATAGTGAAGTAAGTATGTATTTCATATGGTGAGATAAATAAGATTATTAATAAGTTCAGAATGTTTATCATGGTTCTTCTTCTTTGTACACACTTTTGAGTTCGAACAGTTTCTTAAATTGCATCATATTAGTACACTGTTTAAATTATGTACTTAAACTATTCCATAATTAAATTCAAAATACTGATATGCTAAAGGTTTTAAGTGTTGCATACAAATGTTTTAAATTCCATTTTTGTCTAAGATTATATTTCTCCTCTTTTGTTAAGAAGAATTGTTATACATTGTTGGGTAGTAGGTTATAGTTTGCTTTTTGCATAATTTTGCTGTTTGCAAATTCACTATATTGTGGAATTTCAGTATTTTTGATTCAATAAAGAGTTTGTATGTTTTTCTATATGCAACATTATGTATTATTCTAACTGATCTTTTTAGTAACACGTTTTGTGACTGAAGCGTACTTTTGTACTTATTTCCCCATATTTCTATACAATAACTCAGATATGGTAACACGAGTGAGCAGTAAAGAATATAAAGTGATTTTTGGTCCAGTACATATTTAGCTTTATTCAATATTGATGTATTTCTTGCCACCTTATGTTGTATATTTTTGTATGAGATTTCCAGTTCATTTGATCATCAATTATTACACCAATTTGATTTAATTTACTTTTTCATTCCGTCTATTTGTATTTGTGTTTGACTTTCTCTTCTTCGGTTACGGAATAGCATTATTTTAGTTTTACTGATGTTTAAGGATAGTCTGTTTTTGTCAAACCATCTCTATAATTTTTTATTTCCTCTGTTATTACTTGTATTAGTTCTGTGTGTTTTCTCCTGAACACAACCCTGTTGTATCGTCCGCGAAAAATACTAACTTTATATATTTTGTAACTTTACCAATGTAATTTATATAAGGATTGAACAATTTTGGTCCCAGTATAGATCCCTGTGGTACGCCACAGGCTATATTTAGCATTGTAGACGTGTCTTCACCTAGCTTCACGTATTGCTTCCTATTGGTTAAGTAGCTTTCTATCCAGTTTAAGACCAGGCCTCTGATGCCATACCGTTCTAATTATTTTATCAAAATATTGTGATTCATTGTGTTAAATGCTTTTGTTAGATCTATAAACACTGCATACTGTTTACCATCTATTGCATTGGTAATTTTGTTATTTCGATTAAAGCCATCGATGTTGAAATATTAGCTCTGTATCCATATTAGTTCTCAACAAGTATTATATATTTGTTTATGAAATTGTTTAATCTGTTATTGAATAGGTTTTCAATGACTTTAGAAAATGGTGGAAGTAGAGAAACAGGTCTATAGTTTGTAAATTGGTGTTTGTCTCCAGTCTTATACAGTATATCGGTACAACTTTAGCTATTTTCATTTTGTTTGGGAATTTTCCTGTTTGAAATGATAAGTTATTGATATACGTTAGTGGTCCTGAGATCTCTTCAATAACCTTTTTTATCGTTTCCATATCGATTACATTAAAATCAATTGAAGTCTTGTATTTGCATTTTTTCATGATTTTAACTATTTCCTCTCGTGTCATTTTCGGGAGGAACACTGAGTTGGGATTTATATCTATGATGTCATTGAAGTCGTCAGTTGAAACTGTCTGGAATCCTTTCTTCCAATTTTGGTCCAATATTTCCAAAGTAATTATTGAAGCTTTCAACTACCTTCTTCATGTTGTCGTTATTTACATTTCTGTCTGAGAAGTATTGGGATTAATCCCTCTTAGTGCCATTTTTAATAATGCTATTGAGGATGCCCCATGTTGCTGTTTTTGTTCCTGTCTAATAATTGACTGTAATATTCTTTTCTACACGTTCGTAGTATGCTAGTTAGCTTATTTATATATTTTTTGTACTTATTTTCTGCCTTAAAAGTTCTTTGTGTTATAAAGGTTCTATATAATATATTCTTCTTATTTAGCATGTTTTAATCATTGTGTCATCCATGGTTGATTGTTCTTTATTTGAATTCTACGGAGTTGTTTCCATGGACAATGTTTGTCATAAAAAATTATGAATGTGTTTACAAATTTACCATATGCTTCATCAACATTATTTTCATTGTACACTTCGTCCCAATTTTGCTTTTCTATATAATTTTTAAATCAACCATATACTCTTCTCTGTGCAAAGTATTAAAAATTTTTTTTAGCGTTCATGTTTTTCTTCTTGTAGTTTCCATCACATATTGTGAAAACTGGCAGTTGATCACTAATGTTGGTTATAAGTAGACCACTTGTAGAGTTATTATTAAAATCAATGCTAAAAATGTTATCAATAAGCGTGGCACAGTGTCCTGTGATTCTGCTTGGCTTTGTGATTTTAGGATACAAACTGATGCTAAGTCGCCAGTGGACTTTTGCTTGTTAGGGTTCAATAGGTCAATATTGAAGTCACCACATGAGAAAATTATTTTTTGACCAGTGTCCATAAAATTAGCTTTGATCCAGTCTTCAAATGTTTCAATACTTGACTTAGGTGATCTATATCTACAACTGATGAATATGTTTTTATGTTTTTCATTACATATTTCAATGGTTATGTATTGTAAGATATTATCGATAGCAAATGACATGATTTTTACCACTTGGTAGTTCAGGTTCTTCATCACAAACACAGCTACTACTCCTCCGTTTTTGTTGGTTCTGTTGATGTAATTTAGTTCATATCTTTCCAGATTAAAATCTATTCCTTTTGTTTGTCAATCCATGTTTAGGTGACAGCAATCACTTTGAAGGGTTTGTTCAATTGTTCCAAAAAGTGCTTCATGTTGTTGTAATTTGCATACAAACATCTGCTGTTAAAATGTATATTTGACAATGTGTTATCACATTTAATGTTGCTATTATATTGTTCCTCTGTATTGTTAAAAATAATTATTACTGATGTGGGAGAGAAAAATTGTATGTGGATCTATATCATTGTCCAAATCCTGGTTTGTATGGTCTTTGTTGCGGAAGTTTTTCAGTTCCATATTTTCTTGTTCAACAATCTTTGATGTTGTTTCAATAATTTCTAGAAGTGTAGGTGAATGCGCTCCTGAATCTAAATCTTCTTGTTTAGTGTTCTCTAGTGTTGGTGTTGAATTTATGTGTTGGTTTTCCGTCATGCTCCATTATCATTGTCATTGTCAAAGCAGTGTCAACTTAAATATTTCTCCAGAACCTTGATGTCATAGACAACAAGTACTGTTGCTTCTGGACCTCCATTCAGCTTGATGTAGATTTTACAGTTTGTGCTCCAACTTCCCTGAATTTTTTCTTGCTTTCTCAAGTCGCATGCTTTCTTGGCGATTTCAGCATTACGTTTTGTGAGGCGCTCATTCACGTAAACATTTGTACCATTCAACTTCTTTCCCTGTTTCAGCAGTGCCATTTTAGATTTTCTGTTAACGAGTTTCAATGCAATAATGTCAATAATGCAATAATTGCAATAATGTAAAATAAAAAGTATTGTATAGATAAACTAGTTGCTTAAAGAGTGTATATTGCGTTTTCAAGAAATGCAAATATCTCAGCCCTACAGGCGTTTACAAAAGCTGTTTAAGTAGTGTGAGACATTAAAATCTCCACCAATACATTACATACTCCAATACATTTCAAAAGGAAATCCTCCTCCAAATGTACCCAAAGGAGTGGTTTAATGTGTCGAGTATGTGTGATAAGTGGAGTCAGTCAGAAGCTAAGTAGGCTATGAGTGGGGTCTCCAAATCCCCCAAATATGCTGATGATATTACACTGTATCCCTCTCATTGACTCCCTTGCTAACCTTGCAGACTTTCCAGACTATCTCTGTTTCTCGCCACATCAAGGATTTCTTCTAAAGTACAGTCACATGCTGGAAGGGGAGGGGAGTTCAAACTAGCGGGCCATTAAGAGGGAGATTATAGCGAGGCAAAGAGGTGTGTGTGTGTGGATGTGCAAGAGGGGTATAATTGAGTCGAAAGAGTGGCAGCGAGACCAATGATGGAGGACAGAGAGCGAGGGAAGAGACCCGAAAGCTAACATCTGGCTAAAAATCAATTAACCCAAACAGCACATGCTTCTCCTATAACGTCATTTCATGGTTTTAGATGTTAAAATATCCAGACAGTCCTCTTTAAAAAAAGACAGCATGGAAGTATGAAAGAGTTAAATCAACCCGCAGGCTAATTGAAGTCAAATTTACCTTTTTTTGTATTTGATAATCTAGGGGCTAAGGAGGATATTTGTGGATAATTGCAAAAATAAGAAAGTAATATTCATTTCCTTGGCCGAGCCACATGAGCGTAACACAAAAAGATAAATCACGGGCCTTAATGAGCTAATTACACATGAGAGTCTGGGCCATAATTGATTGTGAGCGGAGGAGCTCGGGGACGTACGTCTTCACTGGGCTCCTGTTTGATTCCCCCGGCACTCTTCACTCAAGATCAACAGTAAGGCGCCAACGAGACAGAAACAAAGAAAAAACTCAAGAGCATTTAAATCTCCCACTACAAGGCAAGAAACCATAATTGGTTTCCCCACTTTCCTCACTATAAGTAAGTAGTACAACCATGTATTTCCCCCAGCAATCAATTAATGACAATAATGAAAAAGTTAGAATTAAATACAATAGAATAAAAACATGTGCTAGCAAAACATCATTATTCTAAATGCAAAGTAAAATTTTAGTATGAGTATTGTATTGTAATTTACTGCAATACATTTCTGGGTTTGAAAAGTCATGTACAGCATGCAGAACTATTGTACTCTTTGTTCCATCCAACAAGATCCATCATCAGAAATTTGTAAAAAACCTTTTGAAGTATTGTACGTTTTTTTACATGAACGAAAGACTGGCAATACAGTTCAAGCTAGTCTACGACACTTTTGGAACGCAAAAAATATAAGAACATCTCTGGCTAGCATGTTATCATTTGTGGTTTATCATTGGATATAAAGCATGTAGCACGTTCGAAAGTTAGCAGCCTTTCGGTGGCCGCGTAACCATGGCAAACAATCTCTTTTAAACAAAAAAAGCCTGCAATCCTGGAAATGCTGTTTTCTCCCCAAAATGCATAATATCAACACAAATGCACATAATTTGTATATATTTTTGCATTTGTCATTTGCCATCTAAAACATTTTTTTTTTTAATGTTCCCATTGCCCATAAGATAACTGCAGATCCTGACAAAAAGTGTCATTTACCATGCTGAATTTATGCTTCATTATTATCATTTGGGCTTGAATCTGAGCCGCACCCTGCGGTGGTGCACACCTCTGCCAAGGCCAGTGTTAATGGGTTCTTGGACAAGGTAGTTTTTTGCATAATCTTTCTTACACAAGGGGATATGAAACCTCCGCCAATGCATATCAAAGTGTTGGGAGCATCTCTGAGAAGAAAAGTGCATGATTGTACCTTTGAGGGGGCACAGTGGGTTGTCAGTGTTTGGTGGTACCCTCTATGTTTGCTTAACACTTGACTTGTACAGCTTGAGAACACATTTGCCTTTCTGGTCGTGGAAAAAGGTACAAGCCTTGGGGTCCAGTAATTAATGTTGCTTATTGAGGTACAGAAATGGAGCCCTGAATGCATTGTTTTAGTTTATGCATACATTATGTTTGTGAGGCTAATTAAACATCATAAAAGGTTTCACTTGACTATGTAATCGCTGGGTAAACTAAATCTGTTTGCCTTGAAAAACGCCTCAGTGACGACGAGACCTCTCCGGTTCACACGGCCACTCTGTAATTAAGCTTTAACCTTCTCAGAGAGGATTTGTCATAATGCAAACTTGGGGCCGCACTCATTTGATTTGCAGTCCCAGTCTTACACTCATTTGCCACTCCAGAGCCATGCAAGGGGTCGGACCGAAAGCATTAAGTGCAATATTTTTACTGCAACCAAAATAATCAACATATTAGTAAAATATAAATTGCATGGCTATACACAACCACAGTGTATCCCTCCAGACATCTTCATAGTTTAGCTAGTACCTAATATTGTGACCTATGGCTCATGAGTGTATTAACTGGTGACTTAATCTTGTGAGCTACCACCCAGCAAAAAGAATCATTAATCATCTTTGTGAATTACTGGTTCTCACACAGCCTTTCTCTAAGAACATTCCTTTTGTTATACCTGTGAAATAGTAAAAAAAAAGTGAGGGGGAAGGGGAGTGACTGAAAAGAAAAACACCCACCGCCAACGCCACGTCTCAACTCACCTAACGATTAATCACACAGCTTTAGGCGCTGAATTAAAGACCTGTGATAACTGGAGTGTCCTAATCATCTGCATAGCCAAGGGCTGGATCTATCCCTCGGAGAGCCGACTGCTAAACCAACTGTTCAAGCTCCTCTGTCTTACCCACCTCACAGGCTTTCTTTGGAAAATCATTTCTTTATTACGACGGCCTTATCAACCTTCTCTTGCTAGCTCGTCACAAAGAGCTTGTAGACGTTTTTGAAGACAAATGTGGGCCAATCACTATCGCCAAGGCAACGCTAGGTATCAGGTGAAAAGGTTGAAGTGAGACTGACGGAAGGAGAGAATCAAAATATAATCAACCAGGGAGGGATGGAACTGTAAAGCCAGACAAAATACACCTGCACAATTTGATGAGATCCAATCATCTTTCTGTGACAAATGGTGTCAGAAGTGGGATGGACTCCCATGGCATGCCCAGTTCAAAGGACCCGAAAGTTCAGTAGAACTTGAAGATGGGTGAGACACTATAGGATTATTGGAAAAGAGACACCTGTGTTTGCGTCAAAAGGGGCATGGCTAGCCATGATGAGGTGACTTAAATCCCTTTGTAATTATATCTATTTATTAGAGGCATTTTAAATATATTTCTTGCTGTATTTGCCACAATGTGCCTACCATGCTGCTGTAATCATTTCTATACAACCATCACAAACCATAGCTCTACTCTAGTGCGCCCAAATATGCCCTGTAATAAATAAACCATGTGTTTACTTTTGGTGTTATTAAAGATTCAAGACGCTTATACATATTTTGCTGTGACGATAATTTTACGCTGGCAGAATCCGGAACCGTGATATCCTATATGATGTCAAGGTTTACACTCTATGGGGTGCCTTTTAAAATGAATTTTATGCATGGTTCAAGGTCTCCACAGCTGTCTAATGTCAAATATGAAAAAGCGCAGATTGAAAGAATATTTAATTGCGTCGCACTGTGACATATTTACCCTGTCTGCACATCCCTGACCCGCTACCCAAGTGATAATGGGTTAAATTGTGCAAGCTAATGCTGTGTAATAAAACAATTACACGCCAATAATAAAGCTCCCTTCATCGCAGCTGCTTTAGGTGCACAGTGTGAGTTATAGTTTGTCTGTACGTATTAAGATAGTATGCAGAACAATCTAAATAGTTCCATATAAGAGAGGAAAGGTTACCAAGACTTTAAATGTCTAATGTTAGCTTGCAGTAACAAAAACATGGACTGTGTTAATTGCTGTAATGTGAAAGTGGTAATTAGAGTGAGCGTAAATCTTTGCTTGCAGCTAAATGAGACCGGGAGGATCAAAATAAGAACTTTGCGTGTCTGTTGATGTGCCTGCATGTGTGTGCGCCATCTTAGCCAGCACGTGAGTCCCATGACCGGCTCAGCAATGTGTTATGAGAAATGGAGCAAATTTCTCAGTGGATTGAAGACAGAAAAGAATAGAAAAGCATCAAACGACTTCTTACCTTTGCCAAGTGGGAATTGATCCATTTGGTGAACGTCCGTTTCTGCACAGCCTCTTGCTCATCTGTAAATCAGAGCCCAGAGTGTCACCATCAGTCATAAACAAAGAGGGGATTTGAACACCATTGTCTATTGTTTGGAGAGCGGGACGATGACTCACAAATACTTTATGACTTTCTCTCACAATCTGTGTCGTCAAATATTTAAAGCTTCACAATATTTGACCAACTTAACATTTAAAAGGGAAAAATATCCTTTAAATGATGGCCGACCATAATCCACAAAATCTGTGTTATTACATGACTTCAAAGCTACAGTGGTCCTTTGGTTTTTGTATGCTTCACTTTGCCTATTGTCTTTCTGTTAAAATAATCACCCAACTGATTTTTTTAAATTTTTCAGGAAAACTTCACCAAAAGTGTAACATATGACATTTATTGATAATTTCACTCAAAAAAGAAGGTAACAAAAGATGGCTATTGGCATAGTAATAACACAGTGTGTAAAATATATAACTTAAGAGAAATAAATGATTTCCTAAGCAATTATTTGAACATGCCTTTGTTACTTAAGCAAGCTATGGTAACACTTGATTTTGAAGGTGTCTACATAAGAGTCACACAAGCCAGTCATAAACATGATCATGAACATTAATGTTACTTCCAAGTGTCATTAATGTTCATGACATATCCCATATCATGTTTATGACAAGCTCATGTCTCTTATGTAGTTGGAACTGTTTACATGTATGAAATAAACTTCAACCTACCTACACCTTCAAAATAAAGTGTTACCATATCTTGCTTAAGTCACAAAGGCATGTTCAAAAAATCGCCTAAGTAATTTTTTTTCTCATAGGCCATTATCTTAAAAGTGGTAAAATCACATGATCTGATCAACTGAGGATGAAGGCGATTTTACCATAAGTGGCCCGCGTCATGAGGAGATGATTTATGAAAAAAAAAAAAAACACATTTTGAGAAAAAATGACTTAGGCAATTACTTTAACAATGTGACACTATGATTTGGTTTGACCGACATTATATCATGGCCAAAGGTTTGCCCAGTTTTTGTATGCCATCTCTGTTATTGTACGGCCAAAAATTGAATGTAACAACTTGAACTAGTCCATTTGCAAACTGCAATGGAGTTAGTTTCAACCAGACTGGCAAAGTTAGCATGTCTGCATCATTTCAATTTGGAAGCAGCTGTTGGACATGTTATATTGTTTTGTTTGTAGGGGCTTTGTAGCTAGCACAACAGCAAAGCTCCTTAGGGAGGTTGGAGTCAGGGGGCAGGCTCACAGACAGGCCATTAAAGAGCTGGCCAACACAGCAGAGAGGACGAGCCATTGGTTGTGGTTGAGGAGGAGTGACACCAGCTGGGCTGCTAAGGCTAACACCTAATGGGACACACACACCCAGGGATTTGATCACCCTGGGGTGGGCCCTTCCTCAGCAGAGGGTGTCTTGTGGTAAGCCGGGCCGAAACACCCCGTGACGCTGGGGCACACAACTGAAGATGTGTCCCAATGGTGGAAAAGCCTCCCAGCAGTGTCACCTAGCCTCACTTAGGTATGCGGTCAGGTGCAAGCCTGGCTCAGGGAGGAGGACGCCCCTGCCATGCAGAGTCCCCAGGGATTGTACCAACTAGTCCTTTCAACAAATTATGAAGTCTGGAGAAGATCCAGTGACCGCTGCGAAAGAGCAACTGACAATCAGGGAAAGACCAGATGACGGCCTGGAAAGACTGCTGACTGGAGGGAATAGACCCCAACGGGGCTGGTGTGGGTTAGCAACTCTACCGGCAGGACCCAGCGCTGCATAGCGTTCCTGGTTCCACCCATCATTGCTATGGAAAAGCCAAAGAAGAAAATACCCCTTGGGTCTGCGAGAGCGGGGGCGGAAGATGACCCATTACGGACGGATCTCACAGTGACAGACCACGGAACGGAACAGACAACGAACAGAACGACCAGCACAACTAATGGTCCGCCAACAGGACAAACGCTGCAGAGCTGCATTTGTGGCTGGTCAAAAATAACAACAGCGAAGGGCCTTAAAATCCATCAAGGCAAGAGGAAATGCCTCAGCAAGCTCAGCGAAGTGTCTCGCATTGACCAGTACTTCTTAAGAAGTAGGCCAAATCAGTCGAGTGAAGCCCGGAGGCAGGAGAACCCCCACAGTCCTCAGGGTATCAGTACCTCGAAAGAAGCTCAACGTCGCATAGACCCTCTAGCATTTTCCAGCCTGGAGCCTAACCAGCCACAGCCAGCAGCAGCCTCCAGATCGGAGCCCAACCAGCCAGCACCAGTCATGCAGCAGCCAGCTGCAGTCTCCAACATTGAGCCCAGCCAACCTCTGCCTGCAACAGAAAGGAAGATGGAAGGAAGGAAAGCCCAGATCCTGTGGCCCAAGTCCAACCAGAAGAGAGAGTGGGAGACCGTTGACTCAGACTTGGTCCTCCTTCTAGAACAACAGAAGGGTCCTGTTGGAAGAAAACTGGACAACATGGGAGCCACCATCTACAGCTATGGCGCCGAAAGATTTGGGGTAAAGAGCAAGGCTCAAAGGCAGCAAAAAGGCCCTCCCTCCTCGAACCAACCAAAGTCCAGAAGGCAGCGTGAAATTGACAGCTTGGTGAAAGAAAGAAGACAATTGAGGAAGCAATGGAGAAAGGCAACCGAAATAGAAAGAGGGGGGATTGAAGTTCTGCAGGCTGAAATAAAGCAACGGCTGACAAAGCTGCGAAGAGCAGAGCACCTCAGACGACAACGCAAGAGGAAAGAACGGACAAGAACCCTCTTCTATAGCAATCCCTACAGTTTTGTCAAAGGTCTTTTTGAGCAAGAGAAGAGTGGGAGCCTCAAAGTGCCCATAAAAGACCTGGAGGAGCACCTGAGGAAGACCTACACCGACGGCCAGAGGCATGAGCCAGTAACTGTCCCGCCCGACATGCCACCAATTCATGCACCTGAACACCAAATGGACATAAGATCTCCCACATGGAGCGAGGTGGAGAAGACCGTGAAGCAGGCAAGATCAGCATCATCACCCGGGCCCAATGGTATCCCGTATAGGCTTTATAAGAACACCCCCAGAGTCTTAAGATACCTTTGGAAGCTGATGAAGGTAGCATGGCAGAAGGGAGTGATACCGAAAGCTTGGCGAAGAGCAGGAGGCATCCTGATCCCCAAAGAGAAGGACTCGTCATCCATTGGCCAGTTTCGCCAGATCAGCTTGCTGAATGTAGAGGGGAAGATTTTCTTCAGTGTCCTTGCCCAGAGACTCTCTACGTTCCTGCAAAGAAACAGCTTTATTGATACATCGGTGCAGAAAGCTGGGATCCAGGGTTTCTCAGGATGCTTGGAACATGCCAATATGATCTGGCACCAGATACAAACTGCAAAAAAAGAACAGAGAGACCTACATGTGGTATTCTTAGACCTTGCCAACGCCTTTGGGTCAGTCCCTCATAAGATCTTGTGGACGGCCTTCAATTTCTTTGGTGTACCTAACCAAGTCACTGAACTGGTCAAGAGTTACTTTCAGGATCTCCAGTTCTGCGTAACAGTTGAGGGAAACACCACCTCCTGGCAGCATCTGGAAATTGGCATTATGGCGGGCTGCACAGTTTCCCCTCTGGCATTCGTCATGGCAATGGAGTTGGTCATACGGGCATCCCAGTGGGTAGTGGGAGGCGAGAGGACCAAGAGTGGCCTACGTCTTCCGCCAATTAGAGCCTTTATGGATGACATGACCGTCATTACAACAACAAAACCATGCACCAGACGCTTGCTGCAGAAACTTCAGGAAAACATTCAATGGGCACGGATGGACTTCAAGCCAAGCAAGTCACGCAGCATCTCCATCATAAAAGGCCAACTAACAGGTGAGCGGTTCCACATCAGCGAGGAACCAATTCCAACACTCCTAGAGAAGCCCATCAAGAGCCTCGGAAGATGGTATAATGCAGATCTCAGAGACACCCAGCAACTTGAACAACTGCGGCAGGACACGGCTAACGGCCTCAGGCAGATTAATAGCACTGCACTACCAGGGAAACTGAAGCTCTGGTGCCTCCAGTTTGGGTTGCTACCCAGACTCCGGTGGCCGTTAACTATGTACGAGGTCTCAATAAGCCATGCTACTCGCTTGGAAAGGCTAGTGAACTCGCATGTAAGGAAGTGGCTCGGACTTCCAAAGTGCTTCAGCAGCGTTGGACTCTACAGCGACGGAGCCCTGTCGCTGCCAATTTCTAGCCTGGTCGAAGAGTTCAAATGTGCCAAGGTGAGGCTGGAGATGTCCCTCACTGACTCCCGGGACCCTGTAGTGAGAGCCGCCGCTCCTTGCCTCGTTACAGGGCGGAAGTGGACCCCAGTCACAGCTGTGCTACAGGCCAAATCAGCTTTGCTCCATCGTGACGTAGTGGGCCACATCCAACAAGGCAGAGGAGGCTTTGGCCTTGGAACCGTAACTCCTCTCTGGCAAAAGGCATCTGCAACCGAACGTCGAACTATGGTTGTAGAGGAAGTGCGTCGTCAGGAGGAAACAGCCAGACGTTCCAAAGCTGCAACACAAGCCAAACAGGGCCGCTGGACAAGGTGGGAGGGTGTTGAAAGGAAAAAAACTCACGTGGAGCGAACTTTGGGGCATGGAATCCAACAGGCTGAGTTTCATTGTTCGAGCAACATATGATGCGCTACCATCTCCCATAAACCTGCAACAATGGTTTGGAAAGGACCCATCCTGTCCCCTGTGTACAACCCCAGCAACACTCAAGCACATAATGGTTGGCTGTAGAACCAGCCTCACTCAAGGCAGATATACGTGGAGACATAACCAGGTCCTCAGATGTCTAGCTGACAAACTTGAGTGCAGGAGGACATCCATCAACGCCCAACCCATCAACAACCAGGATGTGTGCCGACACCTACCAGCGTTTGTTCGGGAGGGGGAAAAGCTGAAGACAAGACCTTCAAATCCTGATCTAAGCCCATTGAATGCAGCCAGGGACTGGCAGATGCGAGTCGACTTAGATCAGAGGCTAATTTTCCCCCCGGCGATCGCAACGACCACCCTGCGTCCAGACCTCGTCCTATGGTCTGAAACCTGCCATATTGTCTATATCATTGAACTGACAGTTCCGTGGGAGGATGCCATCGAAGAAGCGTATGAACGCAAGAAGCTGCGGTACTCCAACCTTGCAGCTGAGGCACAGGACAGAGGCTGGAGGGTAAGGGTGCGCCCAGTGGAGGTGGGCTGTAGGGGCTTTGTAGCTAGCACAACAGCAAAGCTCCTTAGGGAGGTTGGAGTCAGGGGGCAGGCTCACAGACAGGCCATTAAAGAGCTGGCCAACACAGCAGAGAGGACGAGCCATTGGTTGTGGTTGAGGAGGAGTGACACCAGCTGGGCTGCTAAGGCTAACACCTAATGGGACACACACACCCAGGGATTTGATCACCCTGGGGTGGGCCCTTCCTCAGCAGAGGGTGTCTTGTGGTAAGCCGGGCCGAAACACCCCGTGACGCTGGGGCACACAACTGAAGAGGTGTCCCAATGGTGGAAAAGCCTCCCAGCAGTGTCACCTAGCCTCACTTAGGTATGCGGTCAGGTGCAAGCCTGGCTCAGGGAGGAGGACGCCCCTGCCATGCAGAGTCCCCAGGGATTGTACCATCTAGTCCTTTCAACAAATTATGTTATTAAGATTGATTTGCACATATAAAGGGAACCTATGATGAATTTAGTCTTAGTATGTATTTTGGTGTGAGTTTGCACACAGTTTTGATGCCTCTGTCCACAGGGTTTTGCAGTCTGGCTATGTTGTGATGTCACAGCGAGGTAGACAAAATTATCTGGACATTAAAGCTCTCAGCCTTCTCTGAGAGGAAACACCAAAAAAGGTAGGATATGGTATTATTTTCATCTAACCTTGGAATGCGCATAATAACACTGGCGTGCAACATGAAGTAACATTAATGCTGCGAAGAACAGGTGTTTGTTAATGTAGCTCTGAATTGATCGAAGTGTGCAGGAGTTACCTAATGTTGTGAGCGGGTGAATCCAGATAATGTTTTTGAAGTTTATTTTCTACCATGTCTTAAAACCGAAATAGTAGTGACGACTTTAAGAAATATATTCAAACAGTGTACATTTTCAAAATACGAATTCTGATACTTTTTCAGTATGTGGGTCCTGGTTTTATTTGCAATCTGGGAACGCCTTCTGAAACAAACATGTAGACAGACTCAAACAACAGGTTATAGATTTGACAGTGGAACAACATTTACACAAAATTCACACCAAAGCATATCCAATACATATAACCAAGACAACAAGGACGTGTTTAAATGTAAATTAAAATCTACATAAGGTCCCTTTTAAGTACAGTATGAGAAGTTACCTCGGAGCCTAAGGTCTAGTACTTATCCATTCATCCATTTTTTTACCACTTGTTCCTCTCTGGGTCACAAGGGGCTGGAGCCTATCCCAGCTGAGCGGAAGGCAGGGTAAGGACAAGTCGCCACCTCATTGCAGGGCCAAGTTAATATTTAGTTGTTAAGTGAATTGCTGTGGGATTTAGCTTCAAATTTGGAATAAATATTTATTTGTGGGAAAAACACCCTTTGCAAATGTTTTTATGGCCTCTGAAATGAGTATAAAACATTCGGATAAAACAAGAGAAATAATTCATTATTAGTGAATATCTTATTTCTAAGTCATTATAAAACGGAGGTAATAAATTATCAAGACATTATAACACATTATGACAACCAACCCGTATTTAATTGCATTGAAAAGTAGAGAAATACATTAATGCATCTTAACTTGGGCTGTCAAATTCAACCAGTTAACTCATGTTATCAATCACAAAAAAATACCATTAATTATGTATATATGAAGATTAATCATGCAATTTATTTTGACTGTACCTGCTTCTTTACCCTAACAACGGAGGGTTACCTTAAAAGTAATGGTCAGTGATCAGGTCAATGCATTTGTCAGTGCAGAGATGAGGAGTGGAAAAGGCTTGCTGGCAAATTTAACTCCAAAATAAACCCTAACTTTAGATAAAACAAATAAAGCAAATAAAAGCTGTGTATTCAAGTAAAACATTTATCCACTTTGACATTCAGACAATAAAATCACATTTGTGTCCAAATATCAGCGCTTTTTTCAAGTTAATTTAAATTATGCTAGCAAGTAATCATTTGTTAATAATCAGGGCTAATGCAAATTCAAAAATGTATAATTTCACAGCACTAATCTTAACACAAACTGAGCAGGGAACATGAACAGGAAACACATCTTCAGCCTGCCTTATATGTGATATGCATCACTATATGAGTATACCTGTATATGAGCAACCCCAAAGAGAATGTTTTGTTACTGTAGCATCAAAGCTAACAACATTTAACCCCTAGTTACCAAGTTAATAGCAATTTAAATTATAGCTTTCCCTCTATATACTGAGGGGCTGAATATTTACAAGTTGTCATGAAAATTCTAGAGAAGACTCTGTAGGTCAGGGGTGTTTTAATTGAGGGCAACATTGCAGTAATGGCTGCTTTCAGAGGGCCACTTTTTTACGAATTAAAATGATGCACGTGGGTAATAACCTGTGATTAATCATTTAGGAGATGCTTTGGCTATACTCTCTCTGATTGGTTAAAAGCCCATCACGTGACTGCAGGGCGCCATGTTTGCTTCCAACTTTGAAACTGACTTGGCCTTACTCTCACTGTACACGGCTCTGGTTTATGATGTCGCGCCCTAAACAGTTTTAATACTATATAATTAAAATAATATATTATATTGTAACATGCATCTTAGTTGTAGTTTTCATTAACAATTTTAAAGGTGTTGAAATCGCCATGTAAAATCGCTAATGCGAATCGGTAGCATGTCAGTAGCAAAGCAATGTATATTTGCATCAAGTTGGCACATTTTTGGAAAGGTGGAGCCATACTTTACTTAGTTTGAAGCATTTCTTTGAATCAATTACTTTGTTGGCATTGAAAATTGCAACATTACCTAGAGCAGGGGTGTCAAACTTGTTTTCATTGAGGGCCACATCGCAGTAAGGGCTGCCTTCAGAGGTCCCCTTTTTAAAAAAATAATTACAATTATGCATGCGGTAAATAACCTGTGATTAATCGAAATTCAAATGTATCTGATTTAAAAAAGAAAAACTTAATTATTGCCTATGCACTTGATTATTAGATTTTTTTCATGTACAAACTAATGGATAAATCATACGTAAAAGTGACAAGCAAATATTCAACTGTTTATTTTTATCTTTACTAACCTATTTTTGTAATACACTATATAATAATGTAATATTTGGCATGATTAGATAATAATGTTTAAAAGATATGCATTTTTTCCTAATAATAATTATTTGCATTTAGTAAAAAAATGAAGTATTTTATTAACACACATTTTTCCCAGGTTTTTGCGGGCCACATACAATGACGTGGCGGGCCAGATCTGAGTTTGACACTTGTGATGTAGGTGATCTCTGATCATAATTCCGTAAATTTCCATTCTACAGTTTGAGAAAAACGCCCTGTGGTGGCGGGATAACAACCAACACTGTTACCCCCTACACAATATAATGTGCCAGTCTGCAAGTTGCAGTCTGATTCAGGAGCAAATGATGTTTAGTTGCTGGCAAGTGGGACAATGTTTGTTTTCCTGCCATCCTGTCTGTGGCACACTGCAATATCCTTGAGATGTCATCAGTGAGCTAGGCACGTCTATCTCGGGGAGTTTCTTTCTATTAATAAATATGCTGACAATTTCATTAAAGTAAAGTTGGTTAGCGGGTCACCGAGTACAGTGGGCAGTCAGGTGTGTGTGTTTGTGTGTAAGAGAGAGATAGAGCGAGTGGGCTGTTCATTCATAATGCAGATAGTCAAACGAGTCAGTGAGCAGGTCTCTCTTGGATGAATTCATCTTTTAAATGGTTGCAGCGATGATCAAATATTGATGACCGGTAATATTGTAAGGGAATGATTTTGCTCAACCATCCAATCTAAAGACAGAACACATTTGATGGAGAAGATAGGTGCCTGTGTGTGGTGCAGGGACTCTCTGGGACGATGTGACTTTGAGCTGGCAACCATTCAATATCACAAAAGGGGAGGTTTAAAAAAAGAAAAGGCAACCTCAGCAAGCAAGCCTGGAAGCGGCATTTTACCACACTTGATTACTTTCTCGGGCAGCATTAGCCTGTATCATTAGTCTCATCAACAGCCGCCAGTCCCTTATCTTAATGAAATATCATTAAGGTCTGCTTTGTTGTCCTGGCGGCTGTGGTTGCTGTGGTAACGCGGAAGTAAATGTATAGAAACTCCAGTAGCTATGTCCAAATACAACTGGGAATTCTAACAGGATATTTTTTTTGGGGGGGGGCCTCTAAATTTGCACAAAACTTTAGATTTCCAAATATTATCATGCATGACATGACACCTTAATTTTGCTTTCTAAGAAGGTTTTAGTGGCTTTTTAAGATTAAAGATTAAGATTAAAGTACCAATGATTGTCACACACACTTTTGTGACACATATTCCAAATAAAAAATTAGTTTGGTGTTTAAAAAAGAAGTGTATGTTATAATGTCACTTAAAATACCCATGCAGTTAATGGAGGTTTTAGGATGGACACACGTTGACCATGGAACAGACTATTTATTTTACCATTATACTTCCTATGGCGATAAAATCTTCAGCATTTTACAGAACCCAAAACCAGTGAAGTTGGCACGTTGTGTAAATCGTAAATAAAAACATAATACAATGATTTGCAAATCCTTTTCAACTTATATTTAATTGAATACACTGCAAAGACAAGATACTTAACGTTTGAACTGGAAAACTTGCAATATTAGCTCATTTGGAATTTGATGCCTGCAACATGTTTCAAAAAATCTGGCACAAGTGGCAAAAAAGACTGAGAAAGTTGAGGAATGCCCATCAAACATCCCACAGGCGAACAGGCTAATTGGGGACAGGTGGGTGCCATGATTGGGTATAAAAGCAGCTTCCATGAAATGCTCTGTCATTCACAAACAAGGATGGGACGAGGGTCACCACTTTGTGAACAAATGTGTGAGCAAATTGTCCAACATTTTAAGAACAACATTTCTCAATGAGCTATTGCAAGGAATTTAGGGATTTCACCATCTACGGTCTGTAATAAATAATCCAAAGGTTTAGAGAATCTGGAGAAATCACTGCACGTAAGCGATGATATTGCGGACCTTCGATCCCTCAGGCGGTACTGCATCAAAAAGCGACATCATTGTGTAAAGGATATCACCACATGGACTCAGGAACACTTCAGACAATCACTGTCAGTAACTACAGTTTGTCGCTACATCTGTAAGTGCAAGGTAAAACTCTACTATGCAAAGCCAAAGCCATTTATCAACAACACCCAGAAACGCTTCGCTGGGCCCGAGTTCATCTAAGATGAACTGATGCAAAGTGGAAAAGTGTTCTGTGGTCTGACGAATCCACATTTCAAAATGTTTTTGGAAACTGTGGACGTCGTGTCCTCCGGACCAAAGAAGAAAATAATCATCCGGACTGTTATAGGCGCAAAGTTCAAAGGCCAGCATCTGTGATGGTATGGGGGTGTATTAGTGCCCAAGGCATGGGTAACTTACACATCTGTGAAGGCACCATTAATCAGAGGTGTGGACTCGAGTCACATGACTTGGACTCGAGTCAGACTCGAGTCATGAATTTGATGACTTTGGACTCGACTTGACAAAATGTAAAGAGACTTGCAACTCGACTTAGACTTTAACATCAATGACTTGTGACTTCACTTGGACTTGAGCCTTTTGACTTGACATGACTTGCTACTTTCCCCAAAACCCAAAGATTAAAAAGTTATTTGGGAGCGCGCCGCTCCGTATTTTTCATTTTCTTCGTCTGTGTCTATCAGCGTGTTGTTCCTGTCAGCTGGTGTGCTCTCAGTACAACAGCCAATCAAATTAGATCTACGCTGTTTTCATCACACAGCTCTCATCCAATCAAATTGCAGGACAACCACCGAACAAGAGTTGTCAAACAATGCGGCAGTGAGAAACAATTATGCCAAAGTTAATTTCGTTCGGGTATTAAAACTACGACTTGGTCAACAAAAAACGAATTGCCGTATGCAAATCACGCAGTTCGAATATTACAGACGGAGACGCAACAACTTCCAACTTCGTTCGACATTTGAAGTTGCACAAAGGATAAGTTTTGAATGTAAGATAACGTTTATTGGCTAAGTAACGTAACTTTTATTTGCTGTGTAGTTAAATCAGTGAGGCTGTAAACTCACTGCTAACGTTATAACCTTAGACATCTTATAAGGGTACGCAGCATCGAGCGCTACTGCCTACAGGCGCAGACGAGACGCGGGGCCGCCATCTTGGAGTGGTGATCCGCTCCACTCAGCGCAATTCATTTGGCAGGAGCAATGAACTGTCAGCGCATTTAATTCATCTTACCTCACTGAATACCACTGATTTTCACGCGCTTTTTTGTCATACGTGTAGCTATGATAAAGGAAACATGTTTTGGCGTGTTTTATTATTCATAGTTTGCTTAACAGTAATATAATATTCTTATACGCTATAAGTGACCAGACGTCCGAGATCAAAACTGGGAATATAATCCCAGAGAAAGGGGAAAAAAACGGTCAGCTATTTTTAAATTGAAACAATATGATTAGGTTATGTATACATGCGTATATCCTACATAAACAATGTATGAAATGAATACATTATATATATATATATATATATATATATATATATATATATATATATATATATATATATATATATATATATATATATATATATATATATATATATATATATATATATATATATATATATATATATATATCTTATAGACTGTATCTCTGTTGCTGCAGCAGCAGAGAGTCTGTCTTGGCACTTTGTATTGATATTTTGTATTACATTCTTCCCTTAAATGATCATGTTTACAGTCATTGTTTTATATGTATTTTTTATGTATGTCGCTTTGGATAAAAGCGTCTGCCAAATACTTCAACATAAACATATATAAACACCTGAAAGTCTTTATCAGCTAAAACCACCAATCTGTTTCACTGGATTCAGAATAAAACCAAATTCTGTCTTACCCAACAATGTTAGTATTTGAATATTGTTACTTGAAGACTTATTCCTGGTTACAATTATACTGTTAAGAAAGTATTGTCTTATATTTTGCCTAAAATGAGAATGCATCATAATCAGTGGCGGCTGGTGAATTTTGTTTTAGGTGGGGCTGAAAGTTTGTAAACCAAACCCCTGTAGGGCAGTCATCCTCCCCCAGAAGATTTCTTTGTGATTTTCACATACAAATATTGAAGATCTTTGCTCTTTCTCAACTCTGTGGTAATATTATTTTCATAAAATACAACCAATAGTACATTAATGTTAAATCTTACTTGTGAAAAGTAATCCCCCGATTCCTATTTTCAACAGTCCGCTCATTTGAGTAGGAAAACGCTGAACACCATCTTTATTTTCTACCTGTCAACTGTCACTACTTCAAGATGGCGGCCAAATTGCTCGCGTCAGAGCAACCAATGCTGCTTCTACTTATAAGATGTCTATGGTTATAACGTCATTGCAAACACGGCAATCTGTTGCGTCCACTGCAGTTCGCTACCTTATTCATACTTTTTGCCAAGTGATTTTTTTAAGCAGGGTTGCATGAGGTACCTACACTAAACGTTACGTTAGTCAATGTATCACACACAGTAACGTAACGTTAGACGGCGGTCAGCAGCACTGCATATTTTAGCCACCTACAAAAACACAAACATAGTCAAATAAAGGTCAGTTAAAATGTATACTATATTAACAATATGTGTACATATTGCATAGGGCCCTGACATCTAAAAAGTACAACTCTGTTCATTGTTTTGTTCATGTTTGTTATGTTTTTCATATGTACGCACACATAAACACACAGACAGTACGAGATGAGATCAATGAGATAAGGTAAGAACAGGATAGAAACTGCTGTGGAACTAGTTACAATGCAATATGCCATGGAAATACAATGTTAACACTTTTGTGCAAATAAGTACAGTTGCACTTGTTTTTTCAAATGTGTTTATTCTGTAAAAGAATGAGTTAAATGTTTAAAATTACTGGATAATAGTGCTATTATGAAGTGCAATGTCAGCACTTTTTTTCCCTGCAATTTCAAATGCACTTGTTTTATTAAATAAATACAGCGTTTTAAAAGCATACACAATCTGTGTAAATATATTAGTCTGTGGTTAAAAGGACTTGAAAGGACTCGAAATTCAAAATGCAGGACTTGGGACTTGACTTGAGACTTTCCAGTCTTGACTTTGGACTTGACTCGGGACTTGCCTGTCTTGACTCGGGACTTGACTCCAGACTTGAGGGCAAAGACTTGAGACCTACTTTTGACTTGCAAAGCAATGACTTGGTCCCGCCTCTGCCATTAATGCTGAAAGGTACATACAGGTTTTGGAGCAACATATGTTGCCATCAAAGCGACGTCATCATGGACTACCATGCTTATTTCAGCAAGACAACGCCAAGCCACTTGTTACAACAGTGTGGCTTAATAGTAAAAGAGTGCGGGTACTAGACTGGCCTGCCTGTAGTCCAGACCTGTCCCCCGTTGAAAATGTGTGGCGCAATATGAAGCCTAAAATACCACAACGGAGACCTTGGACTGTTGAACAACTTAAGCTGTACATCAAGCAAGAATGGGAAAGAATTCCACCTGAAAAGCTTTAAACATTGGTCTCATCAGTTTCCAAACGTTAACTGAGTGTTGTTAAAAGGAAAGGCCATGCAACACAGTGGTAAAAATACCCCTGTGGCAACTTTTTTGCAATGTGTTGCTGCCATTAAATTATAAGTTAATGATTATTTGCAAAAAAAAAAGTGTCACAGTTCGAACATTAAATATCTTGTCTTTGCAGTCTATTCAATTGAATATAAGTTTAAAAAAAAAACGATTTTCAAATCATTGTATTCTGTTTTTATTTACGAATTACACAACGTGCCAACTTCCCTGGTTTTGGGTTTTGTATAATAAGCATCCTGTAATATGATTTAAATGATTTCTGGGTACTCAAGGGCGAACACCATCTCAAATGTAAAGAAACTCAACAATATTGACAGATTCTAAACAGAATATTTCTTAAATAGATGTGTTGTAGTTTATAAATAATCAATTTCTGCACAATTCCTAGACATATGTGTAGCCTCTTACACACCTGCCGTTTGGGAGTGACAGTGACAGGCATTTCTCCATAAACTGATCCCAATTAGCATATTTGTTTGAGTCTGCAGTGGGTCTCAAACCTGCCACCCTGCCATCTATAAGTCCTTACAGATGGAGCTTCTGCTGCACCCTCCCCCTTAAATATATGTGAACACAGACTCTCCGCAGCTGAACAAATATGCAACTTAAGACATGCATGAAACCATAAACACTGCTCAGTAACTACATCCATTGTCCAAATACTTCTGGACTCAACTGTCCACTGCAATGCCACACTGAAGTCCCACAACCTTGCCTGCCGCACACTGCAGGCTCGCTGCTGTCTTTTTTCACACTCAAACTCACTCGCACACACACACACACTGGCTGCACACTCACCACGCAGGTAGTGGTAAAAGCCGGGCACAAGGTTGAATGATGCGTTCTTGTTTGGAGAGGCGTCGCCCCCCACTCGTCTTGCCATGTTGTACCCCAGAATGCGCCTCTGTTCCTGCTTGCTCTCATGGGGGCGTCGGTAGGACATCCACCAAAATAAAAAAAGAGGAGAGGGAAAAAGAGAGAGAGAGAGAGAGAGAGAGAGAGAGAGAGAGAGAGAGAGACTACTTTGCCCTTGCTGCTACCTCTAAGTGACTGTTGCTTTAAGGCTGTTCCTCTTAAGATTCTTTGCCACAATATTGTCCGGTCCTGCAGTATTTCCTGCCTGCTAAGCAGCTCAGGAGTGAAAAAAGTGTATGTGTGAGAGAGTGCAGCGCAGTGCCGTTTTGCTTCTGCATCAATCTTTCTTGCTTAGTGCCCCTCTCTCTCTTTTTATCATGCACACTCTCTCACACCTCAGCCCCTCCCTCTTAATTTCCCACTGTAAGCTTGTGGCGACCAAACGTCCCTCCACTGGCCAGCCAATTGGAGGGCACGAGAACATGTGACGTCACAGAGGGGTGCAGTTGGGTGGCGTTGAAGGGCACCGTTGAAGCAGGTTGGGATGGGAGGAAATGCTCTTGCTCCACTAACATTGCTCACAACGGCAGCTGAATGAAGGATTTCTATGGGGGGTCCTGAGAGTCGCAAACACACACCGTCTCGTCTTGCTCTCTCATCTGAGCAGACAGCATGCTGCGCTACCAGACTGCAAGCTTTCTTCTGCACACAGCCTGCAGCGTATACGATAACGGTGACACTTCTGTCTCATCTTTGAATCTAAAAAAAAACTCACATCCAGAAAAAAAGTCAATGTCCCTATTTTGCTATGATAAATTCTACATGTGTTTTGCTTTTTCGTTCACCTTTATTGGTGTTTTTTTTTAGATATAAAGTCAATAGTATACAACACAAACTCACAGTAGTAGAAATCCAGTGTATTTTGTGAGTCACAAAGTTAAGCTTTTTGTACTTTGTTGTTGTTGCATTGGCTAACTTCTTTTTCCACTTGTCTTTATTATAACATGACTTTTTCTCAGTTGTATTTATTCATACAAAACCCAAAACCAGTGAAGTTGGCACGTTGTGTAAATCGTAAATAAAAACAGAATACAATGACTTGCAAACCCTTTAAACCCATATTCAATTGAATAGACTGCAAAGACAAGATACTCAACATTGGAACTGGTAAACTTTGTTATGTTTTGCAAATATTAGCTTATTTGGAATTTGATGCCTGCAACATGTTTCAAAAAAGCTGGCACAAGTGGCCAAAAAGACTGAGAAAGTTGAGGAATGCTCATCAAACACTTATTTGGAAAATCCCACAGGTGAACAGGCTAATTGGGAACAGGTGGGTGCCATGATTGGGTATAAAAGCAACTTCCATGAGATGCTCAGTCATTCACAAATAAGGATGGGGCAAGGGTCACCACTTTGTCAACAAATGTGTGAGCAAATTGTCCAACAGTTTAAGAACAACATTTCTCAACAAGCTATTGCAAGGAATTTAGGGATTTCACCATCCAACCATGCCCGTGACCTTCGATCCACCAGGCAGTACTGCATCAAAAACTGACATCAGTGTGTAAATGATATCACCACTTCGGCTCAGGAACACTTCAGAAAACCACTGTCAGTAACTACAGTTTGTCGCTACATCTGTAAGTGCAAGTTAAAGCTCTACTGTGCAAAGCCAAAGCCATTTATCAACAACACCCAGAAAAGTGTTCTGTGGTCTGACGAATCCACATTTCAAAATGTTTTTGGAAACTGTGGACGTCGTGTCCTCTGGACCAAAGAAGAAAATAACAATCCGCACTGTTATAGGCGCAAAGTTCAAAGGCCAGCATCTGTGATGGTATGGGGGTGTATTAGTGCCGTATTTTTCGGAGTATAAGTCGCTCCGGAGTATAAGTCGCACCGGCCGAAAATGCATAATAAAGAAGGAAAAAAACATATATAAGTCGCACTGGAGTATAAGTCGCATTTTTGGGGGAAATGTATTTGATAAAACCCAACACCAAGAATAGACATTTGAAAGGCAATTTAAAATAAATAAAGAATAGTGAACAACAGGCTGAATAAGTGTATGTTATATGACGCATAAATAACCAACTGAGAACGTGCCTGGTATGTTAGCGTAACATATTATGGCAAGTCATTCAAATAACTATAACATATAGAACATGCTATACGTTTACCAAACAATCTGTCAGTCCTAATCGCTAAATCCGATGAAATCTTATACGTCTAGTCTCTTACGTGTATGAGCTCAATAATATTATTTGATATTTTACGGTAATGTGTTAATAATTTCACACATAAGTCGCTCCTGAGTATAAGTCGCACCCCGGCCAAACTATGAAAAAAACTGCGATTTATAGTCCGAAAAATACGGTATCTGGGAAGGCACCATTAATGCTGAAAGGTCCATACAGGTTTTGGAGCAACATATGTTGCCATCCAAGCAATTTCAGCAAGACAATGCCACGCCACATTCTGCACATGTTACAACAGCATGGCTTCATAGTAAAATAGTGCAGGTACTAGACTGGCCTGCCTGTAGTCCAGACTTGTCTCCCATTGAAAATGTGTGTCGCATTATGAAGCATAAAATACGACAACGGAGACCTCGGACTGTTGAACAACTTAAGCTGTACATCAAGCAAGAATAGGAAATAATTCCACCTGAAAAGCTTCAAAAATTGGTCTCCTCAGAAAGGTTTACTGAGTGTTGTTAAAAGGAAAGGCCATGTAACACAGTGGTAAAAATGGCTCTGTGCCAACTTTTTTGCAATGTGTTGCTGCCATTAAATTCCAAGTTAATGATTATTTGCAAAAAAAAAGTAAGTGTCTTTGCAGTCTATTGATTTGAATATAAGTTCAAAAGGATTTGCAAATCATTTTATTCTGTTTTTAATTACGATTTACACAATGTGCCAACTTCACTGGTTTTCGGTTTTGTACTTTATTATTCGATTTTATAAATAAATTCTCTACATAATTGTATACTTTTTGTGCTTTTTGCCGCTGTCCATCCATTGTCCCTTTCAGGGGCTTAGACTTAGACTTAGACATTCTTTATTGGCCTTAGAGGCCCCACTACAATAGAGCCCTATACTGAACTCAATACACTAGCTCACAATATTTATACCACTTACACAAGGGCAGAAAAACACTTTTTTCTTTTTCAACTGAAACCTTTAAAGGCCTACTGAAATTATTTTTTTTATTTAAACGGGGATAGCAGATCCATTCTATGTGTCATACTTGATCATTTTGCGATATTGCCATATTTTTGCTGAAAGGATTTAGTATAGAACAACGACGATAAAGTTTGCAACTTTTGGTCTCTGATAAAAAAAAAAGCCTTGCCCCTACCGGAAGTAGCGTGACGACACCGCAGGAAAAGCTGCTCACATTTTCCTATTGTTTACACCAGCAGCGAGAGAGATTCGGACAGAGAAAGCGACGATTACCCCATTAATTTGAGCGAGGATGAAAGATTCGTGGATGAGGAACGTGAAAGTGAAGGACTAGCGTGCAGTGTAGAACGTATCTTTTTTCGCTCTGACCGTAACTTAGGTAAAAGGGCTCATTGGATTCCACACTCTCTCCTTTTTCTATTGTGGATCACGGATTTGTATTTTAAACCACCTCGGATACTATATCCTCTTGAAAATGAGTCGAGAACGCGAAATGGACATTCACAGTGACTTTTATCTCCACAACAATACATCGGCAAAACACTTTAGCTACTGAGCTAACGTGATAGCATCGGGCTCAAATGCAGATATAAACAAAATAAATAAACCCCTGACTGGAAGGAGAGACAGAAAATCAACAATACTATTAAACCCTGGACATGTAAATACACGGTTAATGCTTTCCAGCTTGGCGAAGATTAACAATGCTGTTGCTAACGATGCCATTGAAGCTAACTTAGCAACTCCACTAACATTAGCGCTCCACCTACGCCAGCCAGCCCTCATCTGCTCATTAACACCCATGCTCACCTGCGTTCCAGCGATCGACGGAAGGACGAAGGACTTCACCCGATCATCCGTGCGGCTAGCGTCGCCTGGCGCGTCTGCTATCCAAGTAAGTCGTACTGGTTGTGTTGCTACAGTCAGCCGCTAATACACCGATCCCACCTACAACTTTCTTCTTTGCAGTCTCCATTGTTCATTAAACAAATTGCAAAAGATTCACCAACACAGATGTCCAGAATACTGTGGAATTTTTAGATGAAAACAGAGCTTTTTGTATTGGATTCAATGGAGTCTGAATACTTCCGTTTCAACGATTGACGTCACGCGCAAACGTCATCATATCGAAACGTTTTCAGCCGGAAGTTTGCCGGGAAATTTAAAATTGCACTTTATAAGTTAACCCGGCCGTATTGGCATGTGTTGCAATGTTAAGATTTTATCATTGATATATAAACTATCAGACTGCGTGGTCGGTAGTAGTGGGTTTCAGTAGGCCTTTAACATAGCCATACAACCTCATACAGTATGTCGTCTTCCAGGCCCCTTTTTGACACACACACCCTCCTGCTACCTCCCACCTCCAAATAAATGCACCTGGGGATAGGTTGATTGGCAACACTAAAATTAGCCCAAGTGTGTGAATGTGAGTGTGAATGCTTGTCTGTCTATTGTGTTGGCCCTGCGATGAAGTGGCGACTTGTCCAGGGAGTACCCCGCCTTCTGTCCGAGTGCTGCTGGGATAGGCTCCAGCCGCCCGCGACCCCATGAGGGACAAACGGTACAAAATGGATAGATGGACACACACACACACATACAGTGTGATGCAATATCAAAGCACAAAAGCTCTACTTTGAAATCTCCCGTTCAAGAGGCTGAGAAGCAATATTATCATGCAGATACAGCAGATTTTTTTATATCAGTCTTAAAGATGAATGAACCATTTGTCATTTGTGTGATTTCCCTCTTTTGTTCTTTTGGGGTGACCCCCGATGCTGCCTTCCACACACTTGCAATGGATTTTAATTATAAAAGTCATCAATAACCAATGGCAGCTGCATGTCTTCTGTTATCTGTCTGCTGATAATCACATAATATGACACTTCTCCCTGGCCTTGAAAAAGGCTCCCATGGCCTATTCATATAGAGCCACTGTCCATTTTACCTTTCTGTACACATGGTGCTCATTAGTGAGTGTAAAACACCTTTATTTGCAGTACAGACTAAAAGGCACTCAAAATAGGCCAAAACACATTTAGGAATAGATAATAACAGACTACATTGGCTATAGGCACAATCTGTTTTTGTCAAAACTTTAGCTAAAAGGGATTTATTGTGATTACTTCTGCAGTAATGCACTCAGGACACTATTTCTTCCATGTGCTTAAGAGAAAACGCTGCACAATTGCGCAGATTTTGGTTTCGCTTCCTGTTGGGCGGAGTCCTTGCCCGTTTGTTTCGGCCTTGCGCTGTGGGGTCTGTGTCTGGCTTTATGCGGGGGCAGCGCAGCCCTCTTGTTTGATGTGGGTGCTGTGTCTCGGTTGTTTGTGTGGGTTTGGATTGGGGAGTGCAGTCTACTGGGGTAGGTGTTGATGTCTCTTGTTTGCGTGTTAGCATTTGGGCTGACTGGCGAGCTGGCGCTGGCTGGTCTCCATGGTCCTGCCTGTGTATGGACTAATTTCTTTATATATGTGTGTGTGGGTGTGTGTGTGTGTGTGTATATATGTAATTATTATTGTTATATATGTGTGTGTATCTGTATGTGTATGTATTGATGGATGTAAGTATGTATATGTGTATGTATGTATGCATGTGTGTTTGTGTATGTGTATATATAAGTATATATGCATGCGGCGCCGCTGCTGCCCACTGCTCCCCAAGGGGATGGGACAAATGCAGAGGACACATTTCACCACATCTAGTGTGTGTGTGACAATCATTGGTACTTTAATCTTAATCTTAATATATGTGTATGTATGTATACATAAGTCTAATAAATCTTTTTTTTGGGGGGGGGGGGGGGGGGGGGGCTCTCGGGGTCTGCTTGTCCTCAGGCTACTGCAGCCAGGCTGCATGTCTGGGGTGTCTGTGGCCTACCGTCCACCCCTTCCGGATGCCCATCTTGGTTGGGGCCTCCTGGGTCTGGTCACCGCGTCTATTGTGGCAGGTCGGTGCGCTGCAGAGTACTCTGCAGTGCTGCAAGTCGGCCAGCTGCTGGGGTAGTGACCTTGTGTGTCAGCGTGTCTGTGATGTCCTTTTTTTTTTTCTCTTCCCTCAAGGGGAGGATCTGCCAGGGCAGTTGCAGGATGTTCCATCTCCATCGTTGGGATCCCTGCAGGTGGGGTATGTATAATATATATATATATATATATATATATATATATATATATATATATATATATATATATATATATATATATATATATATATATATATATATATATATATATATATATGTATATATACATATTTCTATATATACATATATATACACATATATACACACACATATGTACAGTATATATGTGTGTATGTATATATATATATACCGTAATTTCCGGACTATAATCCATGCAAAATGTTGACCAAAGAACCACCATTACATGTTATGTAGACCACTAGGAAGTGTCTTAAATGTACAAAAAATAATCATAATATGACCCCTTCAAGTGCAAAGAGGACACTATGTGCCTTAGTGGAACAGTGGAGCTGTCCAAGGTGCTGAATCAAAAAAAGTTTAATTTATTTAGTCTGGTAATGATTTATAAAGCCCAAAAAAGAAAGGAAAAATCAATTGAAGGACTTTTCTTTAAATAATTTTCTTAAATTTATGTCAGAGAATTACTACAATTAACAGAAATTTTGCCTCCCTGAAAGCTTGAACCGATCAGAAAAAAACAACAATCCCTGGAAAAAATCCAAACATAATGATGAACAGTGATGGGACTTGTTAGGCGTCACTGTGGGAGTACAGAGAGAAATGTGAGCAGGTGTGGACCAACACTGGAAAAAAAACAACAGAGCCCTTTAGGCCGCAGCCCTCTGGAGTGCTCTGCTGTTTTTTATGAAACAGGCTGCATAGCCTCAGCTGGTTGCTGCTTCCTTAACGGAGAGCCCGGAAGCTCAGTTGAGGTTGAAGAGGTTCAACGTGGGTCAGTGCAGCTAAAGCACATCTGTACGGCTGCAAGGCTTAGTGAAAACTAAAGGAACAGCCTTTTTTTTAGCTTTTAAAGAAAAAAGAAACTACCTAAGGGTGGAAGGGGATTGCTTTTTGTTCACATTGTTATCATTTTAGCCATAGGATATTAGGATTCTTAGCAGCTTCATTAATGCTATCAGATGGGTGTAGGGGCACAGCACCACCTTAAGGAGTAGTACTAGTAACGCTTTTATTTGAAAGCCTGTGTTTAAAAAGACATGAGGAGGCAGTGGAAATAATGTCCCTTTTTTTTTTTTTTAAACTAAACATCTGCATCAAGTACTACTATAGCTCTTCTTGGTGTGTTTTGCCAAAAAGTTTGAGGATTGATTTTAATAATAATGATTTGGTGGCGATTTGTCCAGAATGTACCCTGCCTTTCGCACGAGTGCAGCTGGAATAGGCTCCGTTGAGACAGAGAGCCAGCAGCTGGTCTCCAGTGCAAACATGGCCGTTGCTTCCTGGAGACAGATCCAAAAGCACCAAAAACCAGCGCAGAAGTCACAAATGTGCCACCCCTTGTTGGGCAGTCTCCAAGAGCCCCAAACCAAAAGGCAAAAAACACATGAAAACAAGAGAAAAACATTAAGAACACAAAGGAGGAAACACAAGAGCACAGAGCTCCTGCAACCAGCAGCCACTACAGCGGCGCCATCTTGTGTAGTTATACATTATCCAGATGTCTTAGCGGTAAATTAGAACTAGAAGTGTAGGCCATAATACTAGAGGAGATACGAGCGAGTACGAGTATACTGCAGAGTTGTAAATAAGGAGTTCCTGTGTTGCTGAAAGCTGCTGTTTATGCGTTACAGAAACAAACAACAAACACAAGGCTGTATGGACACTCCCTGGGTGTGTGGAGGCGAATAACCACTCATAATAAGAATACTTTGCCTTTTGTGATAGCTTGAATTTTTTTTACCGAATAAATGCCCGACGCAAGACACGATCCTCTCTTTCACTTTTAGCCCCCCTATGTTTAGTCTCTACTTGGGGACGGCGTGGCGGAGTTGGGAAAGTGGACGTGCCAGCAACCTGAGGGTTCCTGGTTCGATCCCCAGCTTCTACCACCCCTGCTTCTGATGCGTCGTAGTTAGCCTTGAAGGTAGAAAAGCGCTACACAAGTATAACCCATTTACTTGCTAGCTTAGGTGACAGATAACAGAAAAGACTCAAAAAGACTCCACTTGAGTTCCATTTAAGAAACTTTAATTTGAACTAGGGATGTCTGATAATATCGGCCTGCCGATATTATCGGCCGATAAATGCTTTAAATGTATTATCGGAAATTATCGGTATCGTTTTGTTTTTTGGGGGTTTTTAAAAAAAATTAAATCAACATAAAAAACACAAGATACACTTACAATTAGTGCACCAACCCAAAAAACCTCCCTCCCCTATTTACACTCATTCACACTCATTCACACAAAAGGGTTGTTTCTTTCTGTTATTAATATTCTGGTTCCTACATTATATATCAATATATATCAATACAGTCTGCAAGGCATACAGTCCGTAAGCACACATGATTGTGCGTGCTGCTGGTCCACTAATAGTACTAACCTTTAACAGTTAATTTTACTCATTTTCATTATTACTAGCTTCTATGTAACTGTTTTTATATTGTTTTACTTTCTTTTTTATTCAAGAAAATGTTTTTAATGTATTTATCTTATTTTATTGTATTAATTTTTTTAAAAAGGACCTTATCTTCACCATACCAGGTTGTCCAAAATTGGCATAACAATGTGTTAATTCCACGACTGTATATATCGGTATCGGTTGATATCGGTATCGGTAATTAAGAGTTGGACAATGTCGGAATATCGGATATCGGCAAAAAAGCCATTATCGGACATCCCTAATTTGAACCACTGCAAAACTGATCCTACAGAAATAAAGCACATCAATTATAACCACATAAGATGCACAATTATTTATCTGTGTCAAACAAAATGCTTTTGAACAAATGGGTTAGCTTGATGCAAATTTACATTGAAAGTCCTATTAGCGATTTTACAAGGCAATTTCCAACATTTCAAAATGTGACAATTAATTAAACTATTATAAATAGACAACTAATATGTGATCACTTAAACAGCTAAGATATACAGTAATGAGCTTGAAATAATACAGGCCAAAACTTCCTTTTTTTTTTTACATTTTATAAAGCAAGGGGAGTGCATATAAGGGTTCTAAAATAACAGCCAATTTTTTTCAGTATTATTCCCTTTTCTTGGAGGTGTATCTTAACAAAGAATGTCGTTTGTTCCATAGTGTAAATGTCACAAATGATATTGTTCCAGTCCAGCAATTATTAGGGGGTTTTTTCAGGTCAAAACTTTCTAAGGCTCAACAAAAGGATGGTACAGGACAGACACATTCAACTTACTAAGGACAGTAGACAACTAAGAAACTTTGTTGGTCGTTGTGATCATCTACACCAGGGGTGTCCAAACTTTTTGACTGGGGGGCCGCATTGGGCATAAAATTTGTTTGCCTGGGACCGAAAGCCAACAGCATGCAAAGTAATATAGATGAGTACAACCATATATGAGTACACAATCAGAAATATCCATCCATTTATCTATTTTCTACCGCTCATCCCAAAGCACCTAAAATGCACCAAACATGGATAAGTGTGCAGAGAGTGTTTTGCATTTTTCCCATCATCCTTTGTAGTGGATTTAAACGGGTGTAATTTTGACTTTTTTCTTTAATGTTGATTGGACGTTTTTTATAATAACCACAAAGTTCAATGAGCAAGTTGGGTTATGTGTGACCAAGTTGATATATATTATTTACTTTTTTTTTTACTGCACCATGACTAGGGAAAGTTGTTTGGATTGGGTCATATAAGAAATGATGTGCAGTCTTGTCTTGTAAGTACAATTAATGGTTGAGTTACTTTTGTTGGCCACCAAATGACAAATATCCAGCGACCATCAGACTGTTAGCTATCTGTGTATGGTATGAATACACCACCCTAGCTAAATTGCTTTTTGAACTCTAAGTGGGCCAAATTGAAGACGCCGGCCATGTATTTTTAGTTTACACTGGCTCAACGATAATGTGAGTACATGTGAATGGCTACGGTCAGAATCCCAGTGGCTCTAAGTGCGTCACTAACGGAGAGAAAAGCAATAGAAGAGCCTTTTTCTGTGTCGCTAATGCATCTTTCTATGCAGTGCAACATTAATGGAATGTCCCCGTTAAAGCTATCATGCACTAAATGGGCAGCTTTGTTGTTGTTATCCACTAGACAAAGTAATTACGCAGATTGTGGAGCTCTCCACGCTTCTCTCACAGTGTCTTTATGCTCGCCTTTAGAATTGAGCTCTTCTCTTTCAACTGTACAATGCCTCATTTTAAAAGTAAAAAAAGCACTTCCTGCCAGACCTTCTAAAGCCCAACTCTCAAAAACACCCTCACAAGGGCCCATTCAACCTCGCCATACCACTTCACTTAGGCCCCAATATGGAAGTGTGCAAGAGGCGGAAATCCAAATGCCGACCCATTAGCATGGCTAATTACATTTCAGTACTAATCACACACACATTAAAGAGGGAGCTGGGGTTGGGGGGGCACAAGTCAAACTGATTATCTAAACAAGCACCTGGATTCCCTTTTCAGGAGCAGATGTGCTGAGGAGTTGGTGACAAAAAATGTCCAATGTTCCTGAAAAGCAGGGTAACAATAGAGTCGTTTAAACAGCTTCCATGAGCACCTGCAGCCAGCACACACATTGGCATGCTAGCATTGTAGTTAAATAAACAGTAAAAACATTTGAATCTACAGACAACTAGATTCAGCTTTTAAAAAAAAACATAATAGCACAATGCGTCCATTTCGCTCTCTATAAATGTGCTGATGGGAGTATGTGACCGATATAAGCTTGTATATGTCTCGCTCAGCGTGAGGCAGAGTGGGTCAGACGGTCTAAGCTCTTTATCCAAGTTCAGCGAGTGGCCCACCAAACAGGCACCCCTAAGTAAGTGAAAGGACTGGCGTCAGCAGCGTTAACTGAATCCCTGTGTCCACTGCAGTAAATTCGGTCAGCGTGGAAGAATACAATCGGGCTAAACTCAAGTCAAATCTGAAAACAGAGCTGCCTTTTGTCTTATTAGTGCAGGTATTTCAAACGTTTTCTACAGAGGGCCACTTTGATATTATTGTAAATTAAAGATATGCTAAATCCAATATTAATGTACATCCGTATAGAGCATGCTAAGCTATTTGGAAAAAAAACATTGTTATTTTAACTTTTGTGTTATCCAATCAATCCAATCCACTTTATTTATATGGCACATTTAAACAACAAAAATGTTTCCAAAGTGCTGCACAACAATATTAAAAACAATATTAAAAACAATAATCAAATATTATCCTTAGCTCCACCAATGACTGAATAAAATAAATAAATAAATAAATATAAAACAAATATAAAAACAATATAAAAATAAATATGATTAAAAACGATATAGCGAATACCACCACATTTTTCAGTAATAAGTAATCTAACGCGTTACTATTTCCAAACCAGTGATAAGTAGAGATGTCCGATAATATCGGTCGATAAATGCTTTAAAATGTAATCTCGGAAATTATCGGTATCGGTTTCAACCTCCCGATTTTCCCGGGAGACTCCCGAATTTCAGTGCCCCTCCCGAAAATCTCCCGGGGCATCCATTACAACATTATTGGGGGCGTGCCTTAAAGGCACTGCCTTCAGCGTCCTCTACAACCTGTCGTCACGTCCGCTTTTCCTCCATACAAACAGCGTGCCGGCCATGTCACATAATATATGCAGCTTTTACACACACTAGTGAATGCAAAGCATACTTGATCAATAGCCATACAGGTCACACTGAGGGTGTCAGTATAAACAACTTTAACACTGTTACAAATATGCGCCACACTGTGAACCCACACCAAACAAGAATGACAAACACATTTCCGGAGAACATCCACACCGTAACACAACATAAACACAACAGAACAAATACCCAGAACCCCTTGCAGCACTAACTCTTCAGGGACGCTACAATATACACCCCCTGCTACCACCCCCCCCCCCCCCAAGCTATATGCTCAAACTTACTGTAGCTGACTATAAAGAGCACACAACTTTATTCAAGCAAAAGTTTATACAGTTGGTATCATGCCCATGAATTAAGTTTTTTCTTCATGACGTCGTGAAAACCTGAAAATTTAAAGCGACTGTGAATGCCTCTTCTCTCAAATGTGGTACAAACACGTGAGGGATATTGATTCATTTTTCCTCATGTTTGGTGCTTATAAACAGGTTTTAGGAATAGATATGACTGATAAAATATAGTTACGAAGTCACTTTTGTATAACAAGGTACCATTGAACTGCTTTTCATGTCAGCTGAACTGACTATACAAATGCCCTTGGACTTTTACGTAGTACAGTAGGGAAATAAAATATGGGTTTTGAAATCAAATTAAAATAAAGACCATGAAAGCTAGGTACGTTTGTTGAAATGGAGACCTTATCTGGTCAGTTGACCCTTCAGATATCACCTCTATTTAAAAAGTGCTCTATAGAGTGCCAGAGGCCAAAATTTCTACCATCCAATCACACAATGAAAAAAACTACATGAAGGTGTCTGGGCAGGATAGATAAGAGCAAGTTAAAGTATGAGGGAGTGAGCTTGAATGTGGGTCACTTGCCGGGGTGTCCGAATGCTATCTGTGAGCACATTGTGCTACACGTCCATCAAACCGATTTGGTGCCCCCATCGGACAGACAGCATCAGAGATAGCAGGAAAGAGATTCAAAGGGGAAGTGTATCACTGCATCAGTGTGGCCTAGAGGTAATTTTTCCCTCATGCTCACTTCAGTGAACAGATCGATGGCCAAATGTAGTTTGAAAGACACTGACAGTGTGAAGTAGCAGTTAGGGACAAGACTTTTGCAGTTGAATGCTGAAAGATTTTGCCAAGAACGCCAAAGAGTGAACCAAGGATGTTGGAGACACATTCATGTAATTTTGCTTCATGTTTTTATGTTAAATGTCTACAGGTGGCATTATAGCAGTGTCTATAAAAAAAACAGGTGTAGGGAATCAGGAATGAGGCATCGGGTTGGAGATCATGCGTTGATTAAAGGGGCTGTTTGCAACATTTACACAGATGCCTAGAGGGCGCCAACTTTCCAATGTATTTTACGCAAAATATCCCCCTCTCTTGAAGGCCTACTGAAATGATTTTTTTTATTGAAACGGGAATAGCAGATCCATTCTATGTGTCATACTTGATCATTTCGCGATATTGCCATATTTTTGCTGAAAGGATTTAGTAGAGAAAATCGACGATAAAGTTCGCAACTTTTGCTCGCTGATAAAAAAAAGCCTTGACTGTACCGGAAGTAGCGTGACGTCACAGGAGGCAATATTACTCACAATTTTCCTTTGTTTACAATGAAGCGAGAGAGATTCGGACCGAGAAAGCGACGATAACCCCATTAATTTGAGCGAGGATGAAAGATTAGTAGATGAGGAACGTTACAGTGAAGGATTAGAGAGGCAGTGATGGACGTATCTTTTTTCGCTCTGACCGTAACTTAGGTACAAGCTGGCTCATTGGATTCCACACTCTCTCCTTTTTCTATTGTGGATCACGGATTTGTATTTTAAACCACCTCGGATACTACATCCTCTTGAAAATGAGAGTCGAGAACGCGAAATGAACATTTAAGTGACTTTTATCTCCACGACAATACATCGGTGACACACTTAGCTACTGAGCTAACGTGATAGCATTGTTCTCAAATGAAGATAGAAACAAAATAAATAAATCCCTGACTGGAAAGATAGACAGAAGATCAACAATACTATTAAACCATGTACATGTAACTACACGGTTAAAAATTCTCAGCCTGGTAAGGCTTAACAATGCTGTTGCTAACGACGCTAAGGCTAATTTAGCAACTTAGCAACCGGTGTTGTGCCTGAAACTTCACAGAACTATGACAAAAACATTAGCGCTCCACCTACGCCAGCCAGCCCTCATCTTCCCATCAACAGCCGTGCTCACCTGCATTCCAGCGCTCGACGGCGCGATGAAGGACTTCATCCGTGGGTTTGGCGGCAAGCATCGGCTAGGCGTAGTAAGTAGTCCTTGTTGTGTTGCTGTAAGTATTGTACTTAGCCGCTAATACACAGATCGATTCCACCTACAACGTTCTTCTTTGCAGCCTCCATTGTTCATTAAACAAATTGCAAAAGATTCACCAACACAGATGTCCAGAATACAAGAGGTTTCTGTATCGGGTTCGACGGGGTCCAACCACTTCCATGGATTCTGTGACGTCACGCGCATAAATCATATCCAAAGGAGTTTTTCAACCGGAAGTGTGGCGGGAATTTTAAAATTGCAACACATGCCAATACGGCCGGGTTAACTTATAAAGTGCAATTTTAAATTTCCCGCTAAACTCCTGGTTGAAAACGTCTATGTATGATGACGTATGCGAGTGACGTCACTAGTTAAACGGAAGTATTGGTACACCTTTGAATCCAATACAAAAAAGCTCTGTTTTCACCTCAAAACTCCACAGTATTCTGGACATCTGTGTTGGTGAATCTTTTGCAATTTGTTTAATGAACAATGAAGACTGCAAAGAAAAAAGTTGTAGGTGGGATCTGTGTATTAGCGGCTGGCTGTAGCAACACAACCAGGAGGACTTTGACTTGGATAGCAGACGCGCTAGCTGACGCTAGCCGACGCTAGCCGCCGACCGCACGGATGATCGGGTGAAGTCCTTCGTCCTTCCGTCGAACGCTGGAACGCAGGTGAGCACGGGTGTTGATGAGCAGATGAGGGCTGGCTGGCGTAGGTGGAGCGCTAATGTTTTTATCATAGCTCTGTGAGGTCCCGTCGCTAAGTTAGCTTCAATGGCGTCGTTAGCAACAGCATTGTTAATCTTCGCCAAGCTGGAAAGCATTAACCGTGTATTTACATGTCCAGGGTTTAATAGTATTGTTGATTTTCTGTCTATCCTTCCAGTCAGGGGTTTATTTATTTTGTTTATATCTGCATTTGAGCCCGATGCTATCACGTTAGCTCCGTAGCTAAAGTGTTTCGCAGATGTATTGTCATGGAGATAAAAGTCACTGTGAATGTCCATTTCGTGTTCTCGACTCTCATAGAATGGATCTGCTATCCCCGTTTAAATTTAAAAAATTCATTTCAGTAGGCCTTCTCAAAAGTAATGATGTAATTTCGTACTTACGTGACACATGCATGCACCTGTTTTAGCTAATAATAGCAATTTGGACAGTTAGCGTGAGCTGTCATTCAATGTATATTATATCATAACAACAACATGACTGCGAATTGTTCGTTGCTTCCCTTGGACTGCCTCTGTATGTGTGCATGCGCTCCCTCTGCGTATGTGTTGACGAGACCAGGTGAGTGACTGCCATTAAAAAACAATCATTTTATTCGGGCCGGAAGTGTGGCGTTACATAAACTTTGTAATTGTGAAAAATATAGACATTATCAAACAAAAGGGACGGCGTGGCGAAGTTGGTAGAGTGGATGTGCCAGCAATCGGAGTGTTGCTGGTTACTGGGGTTCAATTCCCACCTTCTACCTTCCTAGTCACGTCCGTTGTGTCCTTGGGCAAGACACTTCACCCTTTGCCTCTGATGGCTGCTGGTTAGCGCCTTGCATGGCAGCTCCCTCCATCAGTGTGTGAATGTGTGTGTGAATGGGTAAATGTGGAAATACTGTCAAAGCGCTTTGAGTACCTTGAAGGTAGAAAAGCGCTATACAAGTACAACCCATTTATCATTATAATTTATTTAAATGTGTTCTGTTAAACCACTAATGGTAACATAAGCTGGCCGGTTTTGATTGATTGATTGAGACTTTTATTAGTAGGTTGCACAGTGAAGTACATATTCCGTACAATTGACCACTAAATGGTAACACCCGAATAAGTTTTTCAACTTGTTTAAGTCGGGGTCCACTTAAATTGATTCATGATACAGATATATACTATCATATATACTATCATCATAATACAGTCATCACACAAGATAATCACATTGAATTATTTACATTATTTACAATCAGGGGTGTGGAGGGGGGGGGGGGTATGGACATCAAGTAGTGGACATAGAGAGAGAGAGAGAGAGAGAGAGAGAGAGAGAGAGAGAGAGAGAGAGAGAGAGAGAGATCAGAAGGCATAAGAAAAAGAAAAAGTATCTGCATTTGATTGTTTACATTTGATTATTAGCAATCCGTGGAGGGTGTTAGTTTAGGGTTGTAGCTGCCTGGAGGTGAACTTTTATTGCGGTTTTGAAGGAGGATAGAGATGCCCTTTCTTTTATACCTGTTGGGAGCGCATTCCACATTGATGTGGCATAGAAAGAGAATGAGTTAAGACCTTTGTTAGTTCGGAATCTGGGTTTAACGTGGTTAGTGGAGCACCCCCGGTGGTGTTCTTGTTATATTGTTTGCTTTAAAAATGTTTACTGTGAGCAAGTTGCAAACAGCCCCTTCAAGGGCTATAAATAACATTTGATTGATTGATTGATTTTTACCACTCGCTCGCCCACACACTTAATACTGTTTTGCTTTAGAACAGCTTCAGATTATTTGTTTAATTCTTGAATCTGTACAGTCATGTTTTTGGTAACTATCCCTATCATTAAATGGGAACCTTCCCAGACCGTGGATCATCATCTGGACAATTGTTTGTAAGAGCGTGTCACACATGTCGACCACACCCCGTGCTTCAGCGACTGCAGGAGAACAGGATTGTTGCTAGAGCAGAACTGAATGCTGCGTCACAGTGTTAGGAAAATAACTTTAAAAAGTTAATTAATTACAGTTACTCGTTACTTTCCCCAAAAAGTAATTGAATTACTAACGGAATTATTCTTTAATGTAATTAATTACTAGTAATTAATGCATTACTTCTTTTTTGACTTTCATACCTGGTGTATGCAGTTGTGAGATGTTTCATTAGAGAAGAGTGTGTGAGAGTATACCTTTAAAAGGCAGTACCTGTTGCCAAGTGAAGTGTGATGTCAGCGAGAGTGCGCTCATTGGCTGTTTTAGCTTAGCATTGGTAGTCTGCAGAATGAAAGGATATAGTTGATGACAGCCCCTGTGGAATGTTTTCACTGATAGTCAATGAAGCGATTGAAAGTGCGTCAATGGCTGTCTCTCTCCTTGTCTACAAACGGGCTATTTTAGGATTGTTATTGCTGACGATTGTCACTTTATTGAATGTTCATTATTCCCCCATAGTAGTAATAGCGGGTGTGTGTGTGCGTGTGCAGTGGCTGCCACTTGCACTAATAAAGAGCTACATCCTGAAGTGAACGTTCTGGAATTCAATGGCTGTCTTGCCAACATCAAAAGTAGTGTGCCACGTTACATCAAATGTATCGGTAACTCTGTTGTAACATACAAATTTTTTTTAATTAATTAGTTTACTTGTTACTAGTAAAACTAATTGCATTAATAACGCTGTTATTATGTAACACATTTCTGAACAGACACATCGAAACCTAACAGGAAAGAATCTGCTCCACGGTCAAACTGTCGGTGTTAAAAGAAGTTATACAGATAATATTATGACTCAACTCTCTAAAATGTATTAATGTTTTAATTTTTTAAATTCTTATCAGAAAATACACCTAGGGAACAGTCTAGGGATGAAAGTAAGTGCTACAGTATGAGCTACCGGCATACATTTCTTGCAGAAAAAGTATTCTTTTTTTGTTATGTATTCATGTTTTGGGCAAGGGTAAGTCACCTATAAATAATCAATTTATACACATTTTTTCAGTGAGGGTGCATCCAGTAAAACATCGCACCCAATAGTTAAATAAGTCTCAACGAAGCCACACTGCTCAACAATGTGCGCGTCAGATACAGCAAGGACAAAATCTATGTGATTGTTCACTCCGTTTATTGCTGCCTCTCATTGCTAAACAATAACAACAAGAATAGCAAATGTCAACATTCTCATCACATTTGGGGACGGTGTGGCGAAGTTGGGAGAGTGGCCGTGCCAGCAATCTGAAGGTTACTGGTTCAATCCCCACCTTCTCTCATCCTAGTCACGTCCGTTGTGTCCTTGAGCAAGACACTTCACCCTTGCTCCTGATGGGTCCTGGTTAGCGCCTTGCATGGCAGCTCTCGCCATCAATGTGTAAATGTGTGTGTGTATGGGTGAATGTGGAAATAGTGTCAAAGTGCTTTGAGTTCCTTAAAAAGGTAGAAAAGCGCTATACAAGTACAACCCATTTACCATATTACTGACTTACAATTCTGCAGGAAGTAATAATGGATTAGATTTATGTAGCGCTTTTCTAGACACTTACAGCGCTTCACAGAGAAGTGAGAACCCATCATTCATTCACATCTGGTGGTGGTAAGCTACATTCATAGCCACAGCTGCCCTGGGGTAGACTGACGGAAGCGTGGCTGGCAGTTTGCGCCTACGGCCCCTTCGACCACCACCTATCATTCATCATTCATTCATTCACCAGTGTGAGTGGCACTTGGGGCAAGGTTGAAGTGTTCTGCCCAAGGACACACCGGCAGCGATTTGGATGGTAAGAGGCAGGGAGCGAACCTGCAACCCTCATGTTTCTGGCACGGCTGCTCTACCCACTACGCCATGCCGCGTAGTGGGTCAATTTATAATCTGCCTTTAAAAACTGTATCATTGAGCTCTTTTTTAAAGGGGAACTGCAATCTTTTTGGAATTTTGCCTATCATTTACAATCATTATGAAAGGCATGATGACGGATGGATTTTTAAAAAACGTTTTGCATTCTAACTTCTAAATAAATGTAAATAAATGTCTGCCTCTATTTTGCCCATCAAATCCAATAAATAACCATTTATTACCATTCAAAAACCGCCAATATACCAATGATTTGAATATTAACCAAGTATTAGGGATATTGTTATCATAGGCGGTACACCTTGACAGCCATTTCCCGTTTCGTTGTGAGGATTACGGTCATTCTTCATCTAAATGGGAATAAATGAACATCCTAGCAGTCGGCATCCTAATGACCGCATACATTGCACATGTAAGTGATGTTTTATTATGTTTGTTGGCTTTCATGAAGTCTGCAGTGAGTAATAATCAGTGATGAGGGGAAAAAAAGCAAACGTTGTGATGCGTATTTCAAATTAATGCTCCGGGTATGCTTAAAATGATCAAAATACGGAAATATTAAATGTTATTATAAATATGGCAGTTATTACATTATATACAGGTAAAAGCCAGTAAATTAGAATATTTTGAAAAACTTGATTTATTTCAGTAATTGCATTCAAAAGGTGTAACTTGTACAATATATTTATTCATTGCACACAGACTGATGCATTCAAATGTTTATTTCATTTAATTTTGATGATTTGAAGTGGCAACAAATGAAAATCCAAAATTCCGTGTGTCACAAAATTAGACTATTACTTAAGGCTAATACAAAAAAGGGATTTTTAGAAATGTTGGCCAACTGAAAAGTATGAAAATGAAAAATATGAGCATGTACAATACTCAATACTTGGTTGGAGCTCCTTTTGCCTCAATTACTGCGTTAATGCGGCGTGGCATGGAATCGATGAGTTTCTGGCACTGCTCAGGTGTTATGAGACCCCAGGTTGCTCTGATAGTGGCCTTCAACTCTTCTGCGTTTTTGGGTCTGGCATTCTGCATCTTCCTTTTCACAATACCCCACAGATTTTCTATGGGGCTAAGGTCAGGGGAGTTGGCGGGCCAATTTAGAACAGAAATACCATGGTCCGTAAACCAGGCACGGGTAGATTTTGCGCTGTGTGCAGGCGCCAAGTCCTGTTGGAACTTGAAATCTCCATCTCCATAGAGCAGGTCAGCAGCAGGAAGCATGAAGTGCTCTAAAACTTGCTGGTAGACGGCTGCGTTGACCCTGGATCTCAGGAAACAGAGTGGACCGACACCAGCAGATGACATGGCACCCCAAACCATCACTGATGGTGGAAACTTTACACTAGACTTCAGGCAACGTGGATCCTGTGCCTCTCCTGTCTTCCTCCAGACTTTGGGACCTCGATTTCCAAAGGAAATGCAAAATTTGCTTTCGTCAGAAAACATGACTTTGGACCACTCAGCAGCAGTCCAGCTCTTTTTTTCCTTAGCCCAGGTGAGACGCTTTTCGCGCTGTTTCTTGGTCAACAGTGGCTTGACACGAGGTATGCGGCAGTTGAAACCCATGTCTTTCAAGCGTCTCTTGGTGGTGGATCTTGAAGCACTGACTCCAGCAGCTGTCCACTCCTTCTGAATCTCCCCCACATTTTTGAATGGGTTTTTTTTCACAATCTTGACCAGGGCGCGGTGATCCCTATCGCTTGTACACTTTTTCTGACCACAGTTTTTCCTTCCCTTTGCCTCTCCATTAATGTGTTTGGACACAGAGCTCTGAGAACAGCCAGCCTCTTCAGCAATAACCTTTTGTGTCTTTCCCTCCTTGTGCAATGTGTCGATGGTTGCCTTTTGGACGGCTGTCAAATCTGAAGTCTTCCCCATGTTTGTGTAGGCTTCAGAACTGGACTGAGAGACCATTTAAAGCCCTTTGCAGGTGTTTTGAGTTAATCAGCTGATTAGTTTGTGGCACCAGGTGTCTTCAAAATTTAACCCTTACACAATATTCTAATTTTGTGACACACGGAATTTTGGATTTTCATTTGTTGCCACTTCAAATCATCAAAATTAAATGAAATAAACATTTGAATGCATCAGTCTGTGTGCAATGAATAAATATAATGTACAAGTTACACCTTTTGAATGCAATTACTGAAATAAATCAAGTTTTTCAAAATATTCTAATTTACTGGCTTTTACCTGTATATACTTGCAGCATGTATATAAAACCTTAATGGAAGTGTTTGGATGTTTTTTAAGGGCTTTATAGGCAAAATAGAGCGGCTCCCATAGGCTCCATTGTAAGCGGACTTTTGATCACATTTATTTAATATTTAGAATGCATAACATACATCGTCAAGTCTCTCAGAATGATTGTGAACGATAGGCAAAAAATTCAAAAAAAAATGCAGTTCCCCTTTAAAGGACAAATAACAAAAATGAATACAATATTTGTATACAATATTCTCAAATAGTTTGGTGGGCACCCTGAGGGAATGCAGTGTGATGCCAGGGAGGCACCTGTGATCTTGGGGAACATGCTTTTTTTGCCGTACTAAAATATGACGATTTGTATGTAGCGCTTGGCTTCACTGTGACTACGGTGGGAGACGAGGAAAGATGTGTAGTTTTCTTTAAGGTTAATAAGGATACAATGGTATTTAGCGGTGTACTTATAACAATTGTATAGACAAACTATACTAATTGTAGTGGCGGTGGAGAGTTGGGTGGACACCACATATTTTCTGATTCCTAAAGCGGGCGTACTAAAAAAATAATTGAGAAGCACTACCCAAAGTGAGGGCAGCACGGTGGAACAGGGTTTAGAGAGTGTGCCTCACAATAAGAAGGTCCTGGGTTCGATCCCTTGGGTCAGAGTCTTTTTGTGTGGAGTTTGCATGTTCTCCCCGTGACTGCGTGGGTTCCCACACGGGTACTACGGCTTCTCCACAACTTTTTTGTGCATACTTAGTTATTTTTCCTCACTCCTTTTTGAGTGTGCGTAGAAGTCCTACTCCGGCATTGCCGATCGTAACATCATCCCTTCAATGGCTGCCAAGTTTAGGCTTAAAATCTGATAAAGCAGCATGAAATGCCAATGAGACACTTCACAATGGAATCAATCAAACATGCTGCTCAATCACGGAAGTGGAGCCACACGTAGCCAATGAGCCCTTTGAGAATCTGTGTTGGATGTCATGTGACTGCTTTTATAAAGATGAGCTTGCTGCTCTTTACGCGTCCTATCATAGCGCCACAGGTCCGAGGCTACAGGGCTTCTTAATTTTAATGACTTTCAAAGGCTTCAGTTTAACCACTCGGCTAAACACTCCCAGCGGAACAATCAAGGCCTAAAAGACGCATCACAGCTTTTTTGGTTGTCTGTTCCGCTGCCTCAGCTCGACGATGAATCGGTGGTGTTAGAAAAACCAAACAGGAAGCTGGCAAGGCTCAAGGTGACCGTCTGCTCGGGCCTTCTTTGGCTGCGGCCGAAGCGTCGCGTCGCCCCTGGCAACCGGATGGCAAACCTGGCTGCAGGCCAAACGGAGGATCAGCGCCAGTTCTACCAACAATCAGAAGCTTAAGAATTTGGCAAGTGAATGCTGTCTCCGTCCCCTGCCTCATTTTCTTGTTGTTGACTTTTTTCCTGCCAAGGAAGTTATGTTGTCATTTCTGATTGTATTGTTTGGTACCAGTATTACGCAAGTATTACTTACTAGTATGAAGCTCCGATCAATGATTAATTTACTCCTTTGCTACCCTATTATTGTATAAGGAGCCATACTACAGTTAAGTTAAGCAAGGGCCCCCTATGCTAACTATTACAAAACCTACAATTGTAGGGCTGTAGACAACAACAACATATACCCCATACTGCAATTGTTTATCATACTGCATCATGAAATGATCAAATTCTTCAAATCCAAACCTGGCAGTAGTACTGTATTAACAACATGTTTGTTTGTGTAAGCCAGTAGTTCTGAATTATTTTCTATCACAATACCACAATATTTGGTACAGACTTTTAGGGCCCTGACAAACACGTGTGTAAAATCTGAGCAAGATTGCTTAAAAAACATTGCCATCATCAAACAAAACGTTTTTGCAACGACACAGGGAGCACTTGGCAACTAACTGCCTGTAAGTCATTGACTATTTGTCTAAGGATTCTCAAACTTTGAGAATATCAGTATCTACATCTATGACTATCTGACAAAATGCAACGCTGACATTGCCAAGAAGGCACAGGACATTACATTTACCATCAAGAAGAAGAAGGTAAGAAACTTGACAAATATTCAAAATGACATCATCTCGACTAAAGGCAATAAAAGACATAACTCAAAGACTTGTTGCAGCTAAAGTCAACAACAACAACAACAACAACTCTACATTAGTAACATCCATCCATTTTTTACAGCTTGTCCCTTCAGGGTCGCGGGGGTGCTGGAGCCTATCATAAATTATGAAAAATCCTAAATATTCAGTAAAACATAATATTTATTGACAATTACAAGTAAGTTCTTATCATGTATTTTTTCCCCCCCAACACCTACCTTTCTCACACACATAGAAGTGAACTTAATGTAAACATGTAAAAGTTATGTTGTGAATGCATTATCAGTAAAACACATGGAGAAGGGGTAGGATTAAATATAAGCTTTGCTTCTTCCTACTCCTTTTCAGATATGGTGAAATATGCAAATGTAACCACATGAGGTTCCCTATTGTAACTTGTTAAAAACATGTCTGCAACCATAATAACAATATATGCTTCCAATGAACGTTCCCTCTAAGGTGCGCGCCTGCGCAATTGCGCACCGTTCACGCGTCCTCAGCGCACTGCAAATTAATGCTGCGCAGGAAATCAAAAATCCCATCTGAACTTTAAACAAAATAAACAAATGACAATTTATTCTGTATGATTTTGCAATGCAACTCTGTGAGTGAGAGGTGACAACAAGAGTGGCCCCAATGAATAAAACAATCTTTGTCAACACAGTTCAATTATCGTCTGTCGAGACACTTTACGGACAGGAATTCCATCAATCACTTTATTGAGCAAAACTGTTTGTAACCACACCAAAAACATGAGTAAAAAAAACTTGTATCTATAAAAACTGGTAATTTTCTGCCATACAAACCAGGCTTAAACCAACGTTGTCATCCGTCGTTTCAACATAGCCGCTCGCTCGCTCACCTGCACCAACACAGGCACTCATGGCACTTAGCCAGTGTTGCGTTTATGGCCACAAAAAAAGTCAGACAACCCCAACGCCACACAATGTGTAAATGCCAGGTTGTAATACTGACTCCACAATCAGATGTGTGCTTATTTTACTGCCATTTATTAAGAATGTTAATCTAAGGATATTATTCATGAAATATTGTCACTAGAGTTCATAAATGCTAATAAAAAGATGTATTTTACAGACAGAAAGTTACAGGAACTAAATGTAATCTCTGAAAGGGGTAACATTTCTTTTAAAGGCAGGACCCGCAGCCAGACACAATACTAGCACATAGGTCATGAAAAACATGTTTTTTTGTTATTGTCATTGTAAGGGGGCAAACTCACTTATATCAGAAAATGATTTTAATAAAACATTTAAATTGTTATTTAGTCAGGTTTGGGACAGGTGCACGTCTGATGTCGCTCACATGTGCTCCACTGAATGCTCAGGGAGTTTGTGCGTTTGCTCACACACATGAAAAATTAGAGGGAACATTGCTTCCAATGCATTTTTAGTACAAACCGTGGGGGCGCCACAAATGTCAATTTGACATGACTGTACCCAGCAGGCACAGGACATTAAAACAACGTTGAGAAGTTGTTGAATTTGGTCCTGACGTTGAGGAACTTAAACATAATGTTAAAACAACATGCTTTTTGACGACGTTTAGTCAATGTTGGGTTCTAACGTTGATTCGAACTTTGAATTTTGGTCATTTCACAACCAATATTCTACAACACAAATACGTTGAAACAACATGCTTTTTGACAACGTTTATTCAATGTCAGGTTGTGACGTTGATTTGACCTTTGAAATGTGGTAATCTCCCTACCAACAACATGGATGCAACGTTGGACATCAACGTTGTCTTAAAGGCCTACTGAAACCCACTACTACCGACCACGTAGTCTGATAGTTTATACATCAATGATGAAATCTTAACATTGCAACACATGCCAATACGGCCGGGTTAACTTATAAAGTGCAATTTGAAATTTCCAGCTAAACTTCCGGTTGGAAACGTCTATGTATGATGCGTATGCGCGTGACGTCACGACGGCAACGGAAGTATTCGTGCCCAATGTGTCACCATACAAACTGCCCTGTTTTCATCGAACAATTCCACAGTATTCTGGACATCTGTGTTGGTGAATCTTTTGCAATTTGTTTAATGAACAATGGAGATTGCAAAGAAGAAAGTTGTAGGCGGGATCGGTGTATTAGCGGCTGGCTGTAGCAACACAACAAGGAGTACTTACTTGGATAGCAGACGCCTAGCCGATGCTAGCCGCCAACCGCATCTGTAATCGGGTGAAATCCTTCGTCGCACCGTCGATCGGTGAGCACGGGTGTTGATGAGCAGATGAGGGCTGGCTGGCGTAGGTGGAGCGCTAATGTTTTTATCATAGCTCTGTGAGGTCCGGTTGCTAAGTTGCTAAGTTAGCTTCAGCGTTGTTAGCAACAGCATTGTTAAGCTTTGCCAGGCTGAGAATTATTAACTGTGTAGTTACATGTCCATGGTTTAATAGTATTGTTGATCTTCTGTCTATCCTTCCAGTCAGGGATGTATTTATTTTGTTTCTATCTGCATTTGAGCCAGATGCTATCACATTAGCTCAGTAGCTAGAGAGCTTCGCTGATGTATTGTCGTGGAGATAAAAGTCACTGTGAATTTCCATTTCGCGTTCTCGACTCTCATTTTCAAGAGGATATAGTATCCGAGGTGGTTTAAAATACAAATCCGTGATCCACAATAGAGAAAGGAGAGTGTGTGGAATCCAATGAGACCTTGTACCTAAGTTACGGTCAGAACGAAAAAAGATACACCCTGCACTGCCTCTCTAGTTCTTCACTCTAACGTTCCTCATCCACGAATCTTTCATCCTCGCTCAAATTAATGGGGTAATCGTCGCTTTCTCGGTCCGAATCTCTCTCGCTCCATTGTAAACAACGGGGAATTGTGAGGAATCGTACCTCCTGTGACGTCACGCTACTTTCGGTATAGGGAAGGCTTTTTTTTATCAGCGACCAAAAGTTGTGAACTTTATCGTCGTTGTTCTATACTAAATCCTTTCAGCAAAAATATGGCAATATCGCGAAATTATCAAGTATGACACATAGAATGGATCTGCTATCCCCGTTTAAATTTAAAAAAATCATTTCAGTAGGCCTTTAATTTACAAATACGACAATTTTACAACGTTGTTTCTAAGTCAGTTTTAAAGGACAAGTATGAATAATCAATGTTGTGTCAATGTCTTGTGCCTGCATGGTATGTTGTCGTAGAAATAGCTTATAGATATGCTCATGTCCGTGGCCCCTGCCTTTCCCCTCTACTCCACATCTGCCAGCACAGCAAACAGCACTTGCAGCGGATTATAAAAAAAAAATATCAGACAACGCTGCATAATTTCTTTTAACGTAGTCACTCTGCTTTGCACAACAAGCCTCCAAAGCACAGAACCCTATTTTGCTGATAGCTACAGTGGAGCCAAACCAACTTAATCTGCCTGACAGGCAGGCAGACGTTTTTTCAGAGCCGGCCGGCGGGAATCGAACGCCTATGCCACCCGCTGGGGAGAAATTGAAAATAGGAGAAACAGTGCATCTCTTTTCACATGAACAAAATACCAAATAAAAAACAAAACAGGCACATTCCTCAGCATATGGAGGAGTTCAGGCTGGGAGGTGTTCAAAGTGGCCTCGCCAATCTCCGCCATATGGTGTCACTAATTGCTGTGTTTCAGTGCAGAGAGGTACACCAAAAGAGACAGTTGAAGGGAGAAATAAAGGGTGGCCTGGGGACAGGGAGAAATCTCAAAACTGGGACAGAAAGTTGTGATTGTTTTATGTTGCATACCATGATCGCTGACAGCTTCTAAAAAAAAGCCTGGGGGGAGTACATAGCTCATTTGATGCTATTTGTTGAAATGTTCAACATTGGCTAGATTTTCAGAACTTCAGGATATGAGTACAGCATGTAAATGTTATCTGTCTTAATGGGTGTTAAATGACATACAAATGAGACATATGAATGTATGCTTTCCCCAGGAGGACATATTAACACATTAACCAGGAACAACACTGGTTCTATTTATATCTGTCAAATGAGCATTTAACCACCAAAAGCTAGCCTTGATGTTACGAAATTTGAGGGGCACATGTTAATGTTACTGCAGCATCTTTGATTTTTAACGACAAGTCTAACGTAATAAACAAGTTAGGTCATCAGTCAAAATGGCTGATGACCTAACGTCTTGATAAACGTTTGATTGATCTTACATGAGCACCTTGACCAAAGAGCATTATTAGTACACCTGTACGATCTCAGCAGATCCAAGTACAGATCTTGTGTTGGATATCATTGGATTAAACAGCATGGGTATTGGACATAACAACACAAATACACAGTAATCAAATCATGAGAAATAGTGGTAATTAAATATTTACAACACTTGGATACATGTTTCCTAAGGCTAATTGGGTAATTATGTAAGACATGTTTAGGAACAGGCCACACTCACTCAAGGAGGGCCTGAATTATTTACTATTTATTTCATTTGGCGACCTAAACGAGGCTCCCATGTGGATGAGGATGCTTGATAAACAAGGTGCCGCTTAAAAAAGAAAAATTAGTTAGTCTACACATATCCTGCTCAAAAAATGCAACGTCTAAACATCTTAATCAAAAGTATCACACCGGTCTTTGAACAAGAGAGAAAAAGCAAACATCTAAACTTAGAAGAGATCAATGTGTGATGCAGAGCTTGCACCCACACACCTCCAAACAGTCATGGCTGCTGATGCACTTGTCAGCTGTGACACACACACACACAACTCACAAGAGCCACTGAGAGAAGCCATATTGAAAACATCAGCCCCCAGCATCACCTGACTTTACTGTTAGCTTTGCTGACGTCATCGGCTCTCATTCAGATTTTGCCATGTTGGAACGCAAAAATGAAATCTATAAAGAAAGAGTGCTCATGTGAGCCAGTCTTACATTAAAAACACTGTACAGCCCTCACAGTTCCTTTTCTGCACTTTGTGGTTTTCTATGGACTTTCTACAAAATGTAATATAGGATAATTCAGGGGTGTCCAAAATGCGGCCTGGAGGCCATTTGAGGCACGCAGCTAAATTTTTATTGGCCCGGGACACATTCTGTAGACAAAATAAACACGTCCTAGATTAGAACATTACACCTACCCTAAGCAAAAAAATAGATCCGGCCCAAATACCCCCAAAAGTTGGACCTGACAACCAAAATGGCTGATGACCTGTTTGATTTAGTGTATATTATGGATAATCTTCATTCGTCTTGCCATGATGAACATGAGTACACATTTCTTTGAAGATATTGTAAGTTTTCGAGAGCTCTAAAACACTCACAAAGGTTTTATTTGGCGAAATAGTAATAATAACAGTAAAGAATATTAATATGAAGTACTGAAATATCTCATGGAGGTTAGATTAGATATTAAACTAATTTTCTTTGTTACATACAGTATAACACAAAACTAAGATGTGGATACCACAGATAGTTTAACATATATTGATTGTCCTATACTGTATTGTTTTAGTATCTTTAATGACAACATGTATCAAAGTGGCCCCTGCATACTTCATATTTTCTGTATTTGGCCCTCGCTCAAAAAAGTTTGGACACCCCTGGTATATCTAGTACAAAACCGAAGTCTTCTTAGTTGTCTTATTTAAGATATTAACTCTTTTCCACTAATACGTTCAAATCAACAAAAGTTGGCTGCACCATAAGAAAATTAAATGACAGAGCCAGAGCCCAGACCTAAATTATATCTGTAATGTGTGTGGAAATCAGTAGGAAGGACTGTGCATAAGCTATGCCCACGCTATCTAACAATTTTTTGCATAAGCAAATGTTGTAATTTTTGTTGATTATTCATGATTCAACCAGTTTACATCAGGCAATATATCTATCAAAAACAAAATGCAAAGACTCAATAAAAGCCAATGCAACACTGAAGAAAAGACAATCCTTGTGAGTGAAAGCATATCTGAGAATCACCCAAAAATATTCATAGTCCTTGACTAATATATACTGGAACATGATATGAATAAAATAAAACATGCACTTGTGATAAATCCACACTTTGAAAAGGGTGGTGCATTTTTGGTATTTTGGCATTTCTGCTGTGTCATGCCAATCACCCAGGTCACCTCTAAAGGCGCTGCAAGTAGAGATGAGTAAGCAATTAACGCTTACCTTGCAGCCTCTGCATCACATTGGCAATGTCATGTGCAGAGTCTCTGTAGTGGTGCAGAGATGCCATGCTGCGCGTCCTCCGGTCGGTCGCCTGTATCGTCTTAACCCAGCATTACTCTAACCGAGAAAATACAAATTATTTTTAGTTGTCCGTATCTAGTTCGTCCCTGTTGGAGAAATAGTCTACCTCACTCAGAGAGGCTCCTCCTCCCCTGATGGTGATGTAAATGTAGATGTGCACTCAAGACTGCAGGCATGACAGCTTTTTGGTTTGCATGGGCTGCCACCTGCTGTCTAAGTAGAGAGGATGTTAGTTTTTCTCTTCCATCAGGACCTATAGGGTGCCAGGTAACATTGCCTGCCTTTACTATTGTGATGCACTCATTGAAACAATATAAATATTTGATCATATTTAATCATAAGAGTTTCATTACCTTCACTTCACTGATTGCCTGGAAGAAATTATGTGGTTCTCGTCAGTGTAAAGCACTTTGGGTGACTAGAAAAGCGTTATATGAAATCGTATACATTACTTTGAGTGGTGTCCCTTTTAACTCAACTTACCAAAAAGGCGTTCCGTTCCTTTTATTTAAAGGGTTAGTACACCGCCTTTGTAGAATTTCACAAGATTAACATTTCAAAAAGAGTTCATCCTGCAAATAAAGTACTAACACAAACATTTTGTAGACCAATTGAATGCAGTTGAGAAAGGCTTCAGCACCCCCGAAACCCCAAAAGGGACAAGCAGTAGAAAATGGATGGATGGATTTCAAAGCAGTTATTAATCCATCCATCCATCCATTTTCTACCGCTTATTCCCTTCGGGGTCGCGGGGGGCGCTGGAGCCTATCTCAGCTACAATCGGGCGGAAGGCGGGGTACACCCTGGACAAGTCGCCACCTCATCGCAGCAGTTATTAATCATTATTTAAATTATTTATGCATAAATATGTGGTTATCATTTAATTATTAATTTACATACATTATTATAAATAATAAATGATAAATGGGTTATACTTGTATAGCGCTTTTCTACCTTCAAGGTACTCAAAGCGCTTTGACAGTATTTCCACATTCACACACACATTCACACACTGATGGCGGGAGCTGCCATGCAAGGCGCTAACCAGCAGCCATCAGGAGCAAGGGTGAAGTGTCTTGCCCAAGGACACAACGGACGTGACTGGGATGGTAGAAGGTGGGGATTGAACCCCAGTAACCAGCAACCCTCCGATTGCTGGCACGGCCACTCTACCAACTTCGCCACGCCGTCCCCATCAAGTTTTACATCTAAATAAAGATTACGACATTTTAATTGTTTGCGTAAAAAAATTAAATATCTATAAACAGTGTCAATTGTATGATGGCTTTCATTCAATATGTGAGCATTTCATATTCAAATGCAAAAGGAAACATGTTCTGTATTTGTGATAATGAAATGTATATTGAGGTGGTACCTCTGCAGTGAGGCGAGACCATCCATTCCTATGCACTCCAATGCAGCCAGGCTCAGGGTGACCGCTACCATTGACAGCCCCTCAGGACCAAACAGATGCAGCCAAGGAGAGAAGAGACACTTCACTGCAGCAGAGGTAAAGCACAAGGCGGGGGTCAACAAATTAAGGAATGTGTTATACTGACGTCAAACATTGCTCAGAGTTGAGCGCAAAGCGGGCTGCTGCCATCTTAATCTCCCTGCCGCATAGTCAGCGTTTTGCGAAAAGCTTATTAGAAAGTTGAGTGATGAAATTGACTTGAGCTCTCCTCTCAACTAGCTGCAGGAATGCTCAGACCATTCACAGACAAATCCCAGATAAAAGAAATTAACAATCAATCCATTCATTGATTGTTGTTTTCATACATAAAACAAATGCAACACAAAGCGCCCTACAGTCTCAAAAACAATGCCTCGATGACTTACCTCCTGCCATCTGTCACATACACAGACACGCACAAACATGCACATACACACATATTTAAGTTAAAGTACCAATGATTGTCACACACACTAGGTGTGGCAAAATTATTCTCTGCATTTGACCCATCACCCTTGATCACCCCTGGGAGGTGAGGGGAGCAGTGGGCAGCAGCGGTGGTCACGCCCGGGAATAATTTTTGGTGATTTAACCCCCAATTCCAACCCTTGATGCTGAGTGCCAAGCAGGGAGGTAATAGGTCCCATTTTTATAGTCTTTGGTATGACTCGGCTGGGGTTTGACTCACAACTCAGTGGCCTAGTGGTTAGAGTGTCCGCCCTGAGATCGGTAGGTTGGAGTTCAAATCCCAGCCGAGTCATACCAAAGACTATAAAAATGGGACCCATTATCTCCCTGCTTGGCACTCAGCATCAAGGGTTGGAGTTGGGGGTTAAATCACCAAAATGATTCCCGGGCGCGGCGCCGCTGCTGCCCACTGCTCCCCAAGGGGATGGGTCAAAAGCAGAGGACAAATTTCACCACATCTAGTGTGTGTGTGACAATCATTGGTACTTTAATCTTTAAACTGAATGCATGACTGAGTACAGAAGGGCCAGGTGAGGAAACACCATCACAGGAGCCGTCTGCACTCAGAGGTCACCTGATCACGGCCACCAGGACGCTGACAAAAAGCGTCCCCGCTGCCTACAAGGAATCAAGAAAGTAAAAATAATATAACGCATACAAATAATTACAACTCAGGAGTGTGTTTTATGTCTTTTTTTCCAACCCATCCATCCATTTTCTACCGCTTATCCAAAAATGCTTATTTTCTCTGGATACTGGATACTACGCTGAAAGAAATATTCCACAGGGTTCTCACTTTACTGAAAAAAGGTTGCAAACCACTTGTTTAAAGGGTTGATGCACAGTAAACCATTACCACACAAAATATAATGGACCATTACTCCATCTACTGGTAAAGATGGAAACCGAAGGAACTGAAACTATTTTTCTTCCTAAATTTCAGCGTTTACATCTCTCATCGTCATCGCTGTGAGATAGTACACATTAGTAGAGAAACAAACGCTTGGTTCTGCGGCTTTAAATGAAAACTGGGCTACGTTCATACCAAGGTGGTTACATGTGCGTTCCCCTCTGTTTGTGTTGATAGATTTCAGATGGAGAGGATTACTCACAATGCTGACTATGCAGGTAGTGTTAATGAATTGATATAAAATGCATTTCATGGCCACAGTATTCCAGAGCTCCATGTCAGTCTTATCAAAATAAATGTTTTTACTGGCTGCACAGAGAAAGGGCCAGACGACCACTGACCTGGCAGACGTTGTGGAAAATGTGAGATTTTTGGCTAGAGAACAAAAAAAACTGCTAATGTCCAAAACTCAGGCACTCCATTACTAACTACAGCGCCATAGTTTTGGTATTTTAGTTAATATCTAATGTTGACTCGTTTACTTTTACACTGTTAACGTTGTATCAACCCAGAGGAAACGATGATAGAGGAAGTGAGTAAAGTAAACCCTACTTCTCCCCAACGCCATCATCTCTGTCCTGCATAGATAAGCCCCTCCTAGAGCTCATTTAAAGCAGGAAACGTGACAGTTGAGTTTTTCCGCTTCCATAAACAAGACAAGCCAACAGAGTTTAGCAAACAGTCCACCAGCACCTCTGGGACAGTTCTCGAGGAGGGACACACAGGGAGAGAGAGAGAGAGTGAGGGGAGGAGAGTCTGAGAAGAAAGGGAGAGAACAGGAAAGAAAGTCTGCAGAAAGACAGGGAAATCCATTAGATATAAAAAACGAGGGTAAAAGTCGGGGGGGGGAAAGAAGTTCTCTGATGACCCTGCAGGAAAAGTCATGGCTGTAAACAACACACATTTCTTTATGGAAATACTTCAGTCATTTGATGCTGGTGAGTTTTTCTAAACTTTTTGTTTCTTTATCATGGGCTGTCATAGGAATTACAAATGTAAAACAATGCTCTTTTCAAAAGACAAGAAATGACTTAAATTTTTTTCCTCACATCTTCTCAATTCCATTTTTTGTGTCCTCAAAACCTACAAAAGCTGAAAGTTTCATTTTAATATGACAATGCATTGAGGTCTTTTGTTTTTAATGGCAGGCATCCATTAGGATTTACAGTGCATCAGCAAGGTATCCGCAGCGCTTTACTTTTTCCATAATTTGTTAAGTTACAGCCTTATTCCAAAATTAAATTAATTCATTTTTGTCCTTAAATTTCTAAAGACAATACCCCATAATGACAATGTGAAAGGTATTTTTTTTTAATTTAGCAAATTTATTAAAAATAAAAGAATACAAATCATATGTACATTAGTATTTACAGCCTCTGCTCAATACTTTGTTGATACACGGTTGGCAGCAATTGTAGCCTCAAGTCTTTTTGAATTTTATGCCACAAGCTCGGCACACCTATCTTTGGGCAGTTTCGCCCATTCCGCTTTGCAGCACCTCTCAAGCTCCATCAGGTTGGATGGAAAGTGTTGGTTTTCAACCAGGATGTCTCTGTACAATGCTGCATTCATCTTAGTCTAGTCAAGGAGGTGTCCAAGAACCTGATGGTCACTCTGTCAGAGCTACAGCATTCCTCTGTGGAGAGAGGAGAACTTTCCAGAAGAACAACCATCTCTGCAGCAAACCACCAATCAGCCTGTATGGTATAGTGGCCAGATGGAAGCCATTTCTGAGTAAAAGGTTAGCCAACATGCACCTAAAAGGCTCTCAGACCATTAGAAACAAAATTATCTGGTCTGATGAGACAAAAATTGAACTATTTGGCATGAATACCAGGCATCATGTTTGGAGGAAACCAGGCACCGCTCATCACCAGGCCAATACCATCCCTGCAGTTAAGCATGGTGGTGGCAGCATCATGCTGTGGAGATGTTTTTCAGCAGCAGGAACTGGGAGACGAGTTAGGATCGAGGGAATGATGAATTCAGCAATACACAAAGACATCCTGGATGAAAACCAACGCTTCACATCCTGACTGATGAAGCTTGGGTGGTGCTGAAAAGAGAAATGGGCAAAGAGGAATGGGCGAAACTGCCCAAAGATCGGTGTGCCAAGCTTGTGGCATCGTATTCAAAATAATTGAGGCTGTAATTGCGGCCAAAGGTGCATCAACAAAGCATTAGGCAAAGGCTGTGAATACTTATGTTTGCAATTTAGTTTATTTTTAATAGATTAGAATTTTTCTGAAAACAATTTTTCCACATTGTCATTAAAGGATATTGTCTGCAGAATTTTGAAGACAACATTTATTTATTTCTTTCTGGAATTAGGCTGTAACATTACAAAATGTGGAAAAAGTGAAGGGCTGTGAATACTTCCGGATGCAATGTAACCACTGCATTCTTTTGGCTAGTATTTTATACGCAGAAGCAACAAAAACAACTTGTATTTATTTTCACTGGAGAACTTAAATGCAAACAGTTTGTTGCTATCCTCCTGACAACCAGTGTCTTCTGCAGTGGACATTCATCTTTTACATTAGTAAGCATTTTTTTCCCTCAAAATTTGTAACTGTATTACCCGTACTCCATTTAAATAGACAAAAAAACAAAGTCCCCCGCAAACTATGCTGGTTGCCGAAATGGATATGTCATAACGCCAGGAGGATGATGTTCGCTAGCCTGCAACGTTTTGAATCACTTTGACTTTTAAGACCCAAATTTGTGCTTTTAAAGTCCCTCTTTTCTCCCCTAAAGTGCTCCTAAAGACTAAAGCATTTATAAATTAATTATACTATGGAAAAATAATGTGATTGTTGGACAGAGAGGATTCCAGTGGACTTTTAAGAGAAGTGCAGCAGCAAGATCATTTTTTAACTTTATTCAGCTATATGTTAGGAACAAAGTGGGTCAATTTTGAGTTCCTACAGTGAGAGAATGGACCAAAACTTGATGAGTTAGTCCATATAAAAGGATCTAGATAGGCCCTGGGGAAGACTCACGGTGCCCACTTTGAACACCCCTAATCTCAATGTCTTCTTTCGCAGTCCCTCTGATCATAGCGTTCTGTGTTTCCGTGGCTGTGGGCCTGGTCTTGGGCGCTCTGGTCTATGTGCTCCTCACATGGTTTTCCCGACGAAGAGCAGGATCTGCCAGAATCACGAGCTGCCCCCTTCGCCAGTCCCGTACGTGCCCTAGAAACTACCCAGGCTTCAACCGCAACAGCAGCAGCCACGACCGGCGAAGCAACAACAGCTTGGTCAGCGCCGCTTATACCTTCTACCGCCAGACCTCAAACCCGGATTCCCTCGACCCGCTTGGGTACAAGTCTAGCTTCAGGGCGTCAACCTTCCATCCTCTTCTCCACTGTAGCCAAATTGCCAGGGAGGCGGAAGAGGGAAGTCAGGTGTCGTTGCCCCGCACGCCCACCCTGACAACCACTACCAACTCAGCTCACTCAGCTGCCACTCCACCCAGACCCCACTCTTTTTGGTGGGACAGCGGGGATTTCCAAGCAACACAGACCCCCCCTCCTGCTTACGAGAGCATCATTAAAGCTTATCAGGAGACTCATACATAGGAGGCAAATGAAATTAAATCCAAAGACAAAAACTGCTGATCATAGCAAAAATAAATAAAAATACTATTTAAAAAAGAATGACAAATGTCACCCATATCTTAAGTACCACCAAGAGTAAAGCTTTTTACTATGCAAATTGTCACCCGGGCTTTAATAAACAATCCAGACTATAATGGTATTTTAAAAACGTTTGAAAAATAAGCAAAGAATACTTTTGGACTTTGTGCTGTTATAAGCTCAGTTCTGTTAAAATGTGAATGTAACTTTGTTAAATTGATGTAATAAACTGTAGCTTATATTCAAGTATGACAATGCATATTGTGTGTGTGTGTATATATATATATATGTGTGTGTGTGTGTGTATTTGAGTGTGTGTGTATCCAGAAAGTATTTACAGCGCTTCACTTTTTCTACATTTAGTTATGTTACAGCCTTATTTCAAAAATGGAGTAAATACATTTTTGTCCTCAAAATTCAACAGACAATACCCCAGAATGACAATGTGAAAGTTTTTTTTTTATAATTGCAATAAAAAAATAAATAATTAAAAATCACATGTACTACATAAGTATCCACAGCCTTTGCTTAATACTTTGAGCAAAGGGTGCACCTCCATCCATCCATTTTCTACCGCTTATTCCCTTCGGGGTCGCTGGAGCCTATCTCAGCTACAATCGGGCGGAAGGCGGGGTACACCCTGGACAAGTCGCCACCTCATCGCAGGGCCAACACAGATAGACAGACAACATTCACACTCACATTCACACACTAGGGACCATTTAGTGTTGCCAATCAACCTAT
>NC_084734.1:18680531-18728414 GCF_033978785.1 Entelurus aequoreus
ACACTCACGTGAGAGGCGTGTCCCGCTGATGACGTAGTATTCGTGCGACATGTTCTGCAATAACACAGCGCCGATTTAGTGGGCGAAACTCAACTTTTACAACTCTCGTCAAGACTGCAATCAAGGTAATTTGGTAGTTTGACACAATGAGTGTAAGTAAACAACTATCTAGCAAACAAACTGAGGATTTAGGAGATATTGTCAGACACTAAGTCGCCTTTTTTAATGGTCGTTGTCAGCCAAGTTGGGCTAGCTTGGTTTGTGTTCAACGTTCATGTGTGGGAACGCAGGCTCCTTTTCCGAGTTAACTATTATCTTATTTGAAGGGACACTCTGACAATTGATTAGCCGTGAGCTGGAGCCACGTCCGGGGATTTAGTTCGGCTATCTAACGCGTTTTGTCGTGTTAGCTTTGCATGCCAGTGGGTATAACTGTCGCTTTCGCTTCTTCTTTCTAACTACGCGATCATAACATTCGTAAAACCACAGGTTACACATTGTCGATACCAGGGTAGCGTTTAACAATGACAATGTGTGTGTTTAATATATATTTATAAAAGATACCGGCTAATTTGCCTGTACATTATGTAACCCTAATTCCCCGACACCTTAAGAATTGTGCTGGACAACGAGTTGACAGCCTGTGACTTTTTACTCATTAGCTAGCGCTGCTCGGCTTTACAGTCAATCAGTGGGGAAGTGTAGTCTCAGGATCACGCCAAAATGATTTCAATGAGAAATATGTTTTGCCTTAGTGTAGATATTTTGCACTGTAAGTTTTTTTTTGTTATAACAATTGCAAGTGATTCAAATGTAGTACGTTGATTATTTTGTTGATAGTGTTACTTTGTGTTATATTGTTGTATTAAATATTGTTAAATTGCTGATTCAACTGTCTTGTAAAGCAGTGGTCCCCAACCACCGGTCCGTGGCGCATTTGCTACCGGGCCGCACAGAGACATTAAATCATTTATAACCGATCGCATTTTCTCCTACTTAACTTTGGCCAGTCCCACCAGACACACCAATAAACTTGTTCATAAATGGGTTATGTGGGTTATACTTGTATAGCGCTTTTCTACCTTCAAGGTACTCAAAGCGCTTTGACACTATTTCCACATTCACCCATTCACACACACCCATTCACACACTGATGGCGGGAGCTGCCATGCAAGGCCCTAACCACGACCCATCAGGAGCAAGGGTGAAGTGTCTTGCTCAAGGACACATGGATCGTGAGTCGTGACGAGGTTGGTAGAAGGTGGGGATTGAACCAGTAACCCTCAGGTTGCTGGTACGGCCACTCTCCCAACCACGCCACGCCGTCCCCAAATGTATTCTAAAACTCCTGATAGGAAGTCGTCATTTGCTATATTTGTTACATCTTTGTTACATGGGACAATGCACATTAATAAACATAAATGTAAAGGTGCCAAATCGTAGCCAAAAGCTAGATTCTATCTGCGGTCCGTGGCAGGTCGATGACCTAAGATCAGGGCAGATCAGGAACAAAGTGACCATAGTAGTTAAAGTGCATAAGGCAGATGGAAAAAATGCTTAATTGTTACATGAATTGATTTACGTGGACCCCGACTTAAACAACTTGAAAAACTTATTCGGGTGTTACCATTTAGTGGTCAATTGTACGGAATATGTACTGTACTGTGCAATCTACTAATACAAGTTTCAATCAATCAATGCATATAATAATTGTGCTGAAGGAAGAAAATACACATCTCCTTTGGCCTAGTAAGTTAAAGTGCTGCTATTATTACACATAGTCCTATTACATAAGTAGTTAGCAATAACAAATGTATTTACGCATGCAAAATTGAACCAAAAAAAGCTGACAGTGTGTCTACATATGAAATATTGCACAAAATATGAATACATAACTTTTAGAATGGAAATAAAAATCCACAGAATACTCTTGGAACTAATGGCAAGTATTTCTAGCTTTCTTATATATCCATGCTCTCGTCCTTGAATGTGATGTGTCACCTATAACCCATCAGATACTAAAGCCAAAAAAAACTACTAGCAAAAATGTGTAAAAACCCAAAGTGTATGGCGAGCTTCTTTGCAAAGGGAAAAGGACAGGGGCTCCCACTAATTCAACGTCATAGTGAGTTTTTTCATGTATTAATTTTTCATGCACTTATTTGCTATATTTATCTGCTACATGTGGAAGGCCGGTCCATGGAAATTATGCCTACATTAAACCGGTCCCTGGTGCAAAAAAAGTTGGGGACTCCTGTTGTGAAGTATTCAAGTAAAAAGTATTTGTAAGAGCAATACTAGACATGTATGCACATGCAAATGGATCGATAACAAAATGTGTATCGCCCAATTCTAAGGTCTGTGTGTTTGTCTTTGATGTAGACCCCACGAAGATCCCAACAAATCAGACAGGAGAGGATGTCTGCATCTGCCCTGCGTTTTATCCACTATAGGAGATTGAGTTCAGTTGTGGTGCCTGGTCTCAACAAGGTGCTCCGTTGGAAGGATTTAAGTGAGTTGTACATCCTCACTTTACTCAAATGTGGCATGTTTTACTTTTAGACAACCAAGTAAGATTGTTTTTCTCCTAACATCTAGGAAAGGTTGCCAAAGTAACAGGTGCAATTGTGTTCGGGTAAGTCATGAGTGAAAAGTTGACTTGGAAGTTGCCTGATTTGTGGGAACCTTGTGTGTCATTAATATATTTTTGCAGAGGCTGCCTTTTTATCACATATGAGGTGGCGGCCTTAGACAAAGCTGTGACCATAGACACCAGTGTGATTCTTCAAGAGAAGTACAAGTCTTACATTTATCTGCGAACCAGTCCCTCGGATGAAAAGGATAACCTTGCTGCAGGTACAGGATTATCGTGACATTACAGTGCAGATCTAAACCTTATGTAAATTTTAATTGCTCCACAAAAACAAACAAGATCATATGAACTTTCAGTCAATTCTAAACTCTAAAAACACTACACCTCTTCCATTTAATGCTCTTGAATCTAAAACACAGGAAAAATCCTGACAGCCTTGTCCTGGGGCTCAGTGACACCTTCTGGCATCGCTTCCTGTCTTTCTTCCTTTTTCCTCTGTCTTTCCTGCCACTAGTCGAGGTCAACCACCCCTCTCCCTACAGTATAATGTGCTAGCTGACATGATAATCAATGATACATTTCAGTTATTATCATATATTTGTCCTTATAGTTGTTTTTGGTGTGGCATATTTTCCAGGGCTCACTCAGAAGACAAGGAGGGAACTCCACAAAGCAGCGAGACGGTTTCTAGAAATATCCTCACGGCTTCTGCTTCAGTCATTGGATGGTAAGAAACGCCGTGAATGAAACTACAATGTATTCTTGGCTGAAAATACCTAAATATTTTTTTTAAAAGTGCACAGTCTTTTGTAAAGGCCAAAGGAAGCACCTGAATTCTTCACATGCATCCTGGTCTGTTGTATACACTCACCAGCAACATTTGCTAACGCTGCACAATCCAATAGAAGAGCTCTATCATGAAATCATTTATTTGTAATGATTCCAGAGAAGCTGAACACATGCACCTTTTTTTATCTTTGACAAAAACTAGCTGCCAAGTCGGTGACACAAAGTTTGCGACTGCAAGGTTTGTAAATGCCCTCGCTGTGGTTCTGTAGTGTCTATAGGGTCTGTAGGTAGAGCCGTAGATGCACTTTTTATTTTAAAAACTGTGGCACAGTTCTCGATTTGTACTGCATCAGTATGTTTCTTTTTTTGTATAGAGCGACTAACTCATGTAGATGCAGACCCACATGAGGTGGCGCTGTGGGTCCTACTAAAAAGGACACAATCCGACAATGGGGCCGCCAGAATACAAGCTGTGCAGGACCTTGCAGACAATCACCACTGGCATGGTAAAATAATCCAAAACTACTCCCCTAAATGACATAGACGTAAGTGTTCTATCATGTCGACGATGCAGACTACCAGTATCAGACCGCTGCCCAAGTTATAGACCAAAGAACCGCCGTGGGCCTCGCTCGGACTCCATGGGCCGACCTGCGATTCTTCCTCCCTGGGCCTGCACTTCCTGACCTTAATGATGTAAGTATCGCCATGAAGTAGAATTAGTAGAACTCCTCATTAAAACCAGCCAAAGATTTGTCACCAACTTTACAGAGTTTCTCAGCAGAGGACGGTCTGAGGCATCTGCTCGCTTCTCTGCCACAATCCGAGGTAGACAAGTGTGTTCAGTATTTCACGTCGCAGGCTCTCAGGGAGAGCACGCACTCGTTAGCAGCGCAGCGGGTAAAGAGAACATTAAAGACACATGACAAAAGTGCAATCCCGTTTTTATCTTCCAACACGCCAAATTCTTTGTTCAAGGGTGGCCTGTGGTGTTTTGGTGGCAACGGGCTGCCCTACGCCCAAAGCCTCACCTCTGTTCCCTCTGAGAAGGTGGAGTCCTTCTGCCTACAAGCCCTAGTGCAGCACTCCAAGGTAAAATCAATGGAGAGACCCATCTACTAACCATTAGGGATGTAACTATGTCAGAATGTCGATATTATCACGGTATTAAAGTGGAATTGCACTTTTTGGGGAATGTTGCCTATAATTTTACAATCATTATGAGGGTCAAGAACCAATGTTTTAGGGGTTTTTTTGCATTCTAATTTGTAATATTTGGCTTTTTCTATCTGGCTAGCAATGCATCTAATGGGAGCAATCAATTCTTCCTCTAAATCACTAAAAAAAATGCATCCAAAAACCGCCAGCAATGCTTCATTTATGCTTTGAACCTGTAAGATAACCAAGATGTAGCGATTGATTGATTGATTGATTGAGCGACATTGTTATTTAAAAAGCAAACACTGAGGAAATGTTTTTCTAGCATAGTAACACATCGTCTTGCGACAGGATGCTACGGCATTAGTCCTAAGCTAGCTTCTGCGTCAGCAGCTGAATGGTTTTTGAGTTTGTAATGCACAAGACAATGTGATGGGACACAAATCCGTATTAACTAAAAAACATTAACAATCATATTACAGTATCTGTGAAGTATCAGCCCACATTTCATGTTTTGTTTGTACACAGCTAACTCTACAGTGTATGTACTGTAGTTGTAAAAACAATAGCATGAAGTGCTGCATGTATCGTGATGAATATTATGGTGACTCACTCAATGGACATTTGTCCGTTTGGTCCAGCTGGCCGGGAAAATTTTTTTCCTGTTTATTTTGGGTAAGCACTCCATTTCCGTCAGCTTAGCTTGGCTCCAACCTACACATTTACACCGTCAAGTGACACCAGTCCTGACTCTCGGCTTCTGTCAGCTCCTACGTTTCACCCTCTCTTCACGTTCGCTAAGCTTATAACCAGAAGTTCATCCTCCATATATTTAGGTTCAAAATGATAAGGTTGTGAATACTCATTTGTCCAAAAATAGTCATCTTCATCTATTACAAAGTCTGCCATGAATGGAAAACACATGCTTTTGTTTCTGGAAGTAGGAACACACATTTGTTGCTGGAAGTCGGAAGTGCGTTGGTATCGCAACGGAAATAAATACGCTGAGGAAATAAGTTCCAGTAATGCATAAAATAACTGAAATACGGTAAATCAATCCATCCATCCACGCTTGTCCCTGTCGGGGTTGCCGGAGGTGCTGGAGCCTATCTCAGCTGCATTCGGGCGGAAAGCGGGGTACACCCTGGACAAGTCACCACCTTATCGCAATATTGTACATATTACTACATTATATATACACTTGCAGCGTGTATATACAATTTTGATGGAGGGTTTTGAAGGCTACAATGGTGACTCCCATTAGTGGGGTTTTTTTGTCTTTAGAATCCTGAAAAAATGGTTGTGTTCTTAGGTGTCATAATAATTTTGTGAATGATAAGCAACATTCCAAAAAACTGCAGAATGTTTAGGATAAAGACACTTGCTGTAAATAAACCTAAACCTCATGTTCAAATGTTCTAATCATATTTATCACTACAAACATGTATTTTCAAGTGCAAAGAATAGTGGTTGAACGTCCACTGTTTCAAGCAGATATTTTAAATAAACTTACAGTTGAGTGTCTTTAAAGTGACAAACAATTAAATTGTAAAACAATAATTTTAAACTTTTACTTTCTGAGAAGCAGTGGTCTCTGCAGTGGACATTGTTTACATCAGTTTGGAAAAATGCAATTTCTCAGGAAAAAATGAACTCACAATTTTGCTTTTAATAATGTAAACACCTCACATATTGATGTTTAGCCTCGCTGGCTTCAAATATCCTTTCCCTCGGCGCGGTGCGCCTTAGCTGAGTCTGTTTTGACTTGGAACGCTCGAGACGAACGTTGATGCGCTTTACCTCCGCCAAAGATGTTTTCGCCAGGGTTTGTTTGTCTGTTTTTTAGAGTCAAGGTTTAGTCTAAAAAGGACGCGTAACATAAAAGACGGACGCTTTGGATTTACTTATTCTTATTTAAAAAAGGAATGTTAGTACAAATTATAGTGTCGCTAATACAGCAAGTCGCGGCAATTAACACAAGTGCGCGGTGATCAGTTGGCCGAGATTGCCAGCCCCTGCGTAGAGGATTTTGGGAGATGTAGTTTATTTTCAGACCAGCAAAAGCGCCAGAAAATAACTACACTCACCAAGTTTTCATTTGATACATCATACATCACGGCATTATTGTGAAGATTTTGAAACCACAATACTGTTACATCCCTACTAGCCATAGTAGGCGTTACTATTTGTTTCATGCCTTGCAGGTTCAAAGCCACTGTGACCACATAGTGTCCAACGGGGGTCTCCAACTTCTTCAAAGGGTTTACCAGCTAAGGAGAGACTCCCAGAAGATTCAGAGGAACATTGTGCGAATCATTGGAAACCTGGCGCTCAATGAGAGCATTCACAAGGCCATTGTGCAATCGGGTAACTTTCATTTGTGACATTGCACTAGACCTTTATGGTATGCCAGTTTTTTTAACCTTGTGTAATTTATCAATAGTAGTGTTGCTAGTATTCAATTTAGTAATTGTATTTGTCTCAACGCAGAGATCATGAGTGGCAACTGTAAATCGTGATACAGTTAATAAATAAATACAATGACAATAAAACTTTTTATTCAAATATGTTCTAAAATGATTTTAAGATTATGGCAGGCTGTATGTAATCGATTTAGTGTTTTTCTGTTAAAATAAAGCCAATCTCATTTTTGTATCCCTTTATTTTAAAAAAAATATTGAAATACATATTGGTATGATGGTATCTTTTCCTTGTACCAAAATGTTGGTATAGGGACAACACTACATTGCACCCTAGAGCTTACGTTTTTAAACTATACTGCTATAAAATGACCGCTATTTTTTTGTTACCAACCTCAAGGATGGGTGTCGGTCCTGGCCGAGATGATGCAGTCTCCTCACGTCATGCAGGCGTCCCATGCAGCTCGCGCCCTCGCCAACCTTGACAGGGAGACGGTGAAAGAAAAGTATGAAGATGGAGTCTACATTCTACACCCGCAAACACGTGACAAGTAGGAGAAAACACCTGAGTTGTTCTTAAAATGTGTCCCTCTTATTATTATAAATGTATATATATATCTCAAATCAACTCTTGGATTTTGCCTTAATTTAAGACAGCCAATTAAAGCAGACGTGCTGTTCATCCACGGTGTCCTGGGGGCAGCCTTTAAGACATGGCGCCAGAAGGACAAAAGTGTGTTAGATGAAGAGAACACCAAAGATGGCAGGGATGATTACACAGAGTGTTGGCCAAAGGTAAGATACCATAAAACTGTGTCTTATTGATTGTGATTAGGGATTATTTACTTATTGTGCTTTTTAATTGACAGTCATGGTTAGCTGCTGATTGTCCACATCTGAGGGTGTTATCAGTGGAATATGATAGCCACCTCAGTGACTGGATGGCTCAGTGTCCTGCTGAGAATCAAAGGTCTGGCTTATTTTACTTTGAGTCCAACACATGACCTCTGTATAGTTAAAACTGGTAAATGGGTTATACTTGTATCGCACTTTTCTACCTTGCTAATGCCACACCATAATGTTATGGTTTAAAAATAGTATTTCCTCATATTTAATACACACCGTTAGACTTGGACAAACTTTATTGCTCTGTAAGGGAAATTTAAACAGATAAATGCTGCACCTCAAACAGATGCTGATGGCGCAAAAGCACTAAACTGTAAGAGATACAGTTAACTATGTATCCCTCCGAATGTCTTTATAGCAACAAAAACTGCCTACAGCAGACTTGGCATCTGTAATCCTGAAGCTTAAAGAGAATGTCCCAAAAAATGTAAAAAGTATTACATAATAATACAATAATTATTATATATATTATAAATATTTTTGTTTTGTTTCTAATTATTGTAATCTAATATTTTAGTTACAAATTATGTCTTTGTAGAAATTCTGATAAATATATATCTTTATTCTTTATTGCAGACCATAAGATCCATTACACACACAAAAAACACAATACAAAACATTAAAAACAAAACAATCAAATATTAAAAACAAAACAATAAAACATTAAAAACAAAACAATAAAACAAAAACAAAAAAATAATAACAATAATATAATTCAATATTATTATAAAGGTGGATTTTTATAAAGTTCCCAGCCAGTGCGGAGCTTTTAGTGTTGGTCCACATCCCAGATAAAGGTGTGGGTTGCGTTATCTGGCATAACATCTTAACTACTGTAAATAACATGTGCATTTGTACCCTAATTAATGCTTTACACAGAATACACGGGTGCCCAAAGTGGGGCCCGCCAATAGCTTCCCAATTTGATACATATTTATACTGACCTCTTTCGAGCTCACATAATCACTGATGGCATGTCCACAAGGCTAACTGGTTTCAATCTATTGAATGTGATGATCTCCACTTTTTTATATATGGTGGTATAGGGCTGCTTTATGTTTGAAATCACTGTTTGGCCCATGACCCATTAGCCCATTTTCACTTTGGCACTTGAAGGTAACACATTTGGGAACCCCTTCCCTAATAGATGTGTGTTTATTTATATTTGAGGAAATACTGTACAATAGTAATAATAATAAATTAATTGATCATTTTAATAATTTTCTCTCTGCAGGAAGTCCTTGGCCAGCAGAAGCCAAGAGCTGCTGAAGAAGCTAAAGATGGCAGGGGTTGGAGACAGGCCGGTGGTCTGGGTAGCTCACAGTATGGGAGGTGTGCCATGTCTTTATCAGGCTCAAAATAAATTCGCTTTTGACATGTTTTCTTAATTTTCTTGTCAGGCTTGCTTGTGAAAAAAATGCTAATTGATGCCTCTGAAGACCCAGACATGCAGGACCTGTTAAGGAACACCAAGGGCATTTTGTTCTACAGCGTACCTCATCACGGCACCTTTATGGCGGAATACTCAGTCAATGTCCGATATCTCCTCTTCCCCTCCATCGAAGTCCGAGAGCTTTGCAAAGGTCTACCATTAAAGTCTAAAGTTGATGTAAATGTTATTATGACACCTGTGATAAGTTGATGTGCTTTAATTAAGACTCACCAGCCCTGCGCGACCTGAACGAGAACTTCTTGAACATAGCCAAAGGGGAACAAATTAAGGTGTTAAGCTTTGCAGAGACGCTTCCCACAAACATCGGTCCTATGATCAAGATACTGGTGGTGCCAGCACAGTCAGCAAGTAAGTGAGGCCAGCTTGCGTTCATGTCATAAAAAAACCACAGATCCCCTCCTTACCTTGCTCGGATTCCGATTGCAGACATTGGCATTGGGGACCTGATTGAAGTGGATGTGGATCATCTGAGCATCTGCAAGCCAGAGAAGAAGGAGTCATTCTTGTACAAGCGCAGCCTTCAGTTCATCCAGGAAACATTGCAGAGCTCCATCAGCCATTGACGACCACTGTTAACTTAACATACTTGAACCAGCTTCCTGGTCCCACAGAAATAACGACTTATGTCATTTTCGTGTAATGAGAATTAACATGAATAACCAGGGAAGAGTTATTCATTCTCAAAGCACAAAACTAAATGCAGATCTCTCACTAATACCCAAACCTTATTTAAAAGTTTATCATGGCAACCCTTTTCTGTAAAAGATATGCCCATGATTTTATTTCTTACACCTAAATGAGACATTTTCTAACAATTAACACAAGTAGTTTTAAAAAAAAAAAAAGGACTTACCCCTCAGTATAAATAAATGATAAATGGGTTATACTTGTATGGCGCTTTTCTACCTTCAAGGTACTCAAAGCGCTTTGACAGTATTTCCACATTTACCCATTCACACACTGATGACGGGAGCTGCCATGCAAGGCGCTAACCAGCAGCCATCAGAGGCAAAGGGTGAAGTGTCTTGCCCAAGGACACAACGGACGTGACTAGGAAGGTAGAAGGTGGCGATTGAACCCCAGTAACCAGCAACCCTCCGATTGCTGGCACAGCCACTCTACCAACTTTGCCACGCCGTCCCGATTATTTAAGAACAAAAGTATAATTTAGATTTTATTGGTGCATTTATATTTATGCTTTTTACTGTATAACAATCATAATGATGATCCTAATTTCATAACTGACAATTCAATAGGATTTTCATCTTCATTCTTTTTGTGGTCACACATTTCACAAGTGAACAATAAAATGTGTTAGGTTGGAGGCGTCATTTGAGTCAATCATTGCTTTAGTATGTTTTTTTTAACGAAGTTATCAATTAAACTGTCAATTGGCAATCCCGGCTAACAATAACATGCTAATAGTTAGCTTTACATGTTGGCTAAAGAGCCAAAGTAGGATAGTCTTTATAATGTGTTTCTTGACAAGTAAAAGCAGGCATGCAGGGTTTTTTATTAGTACTATAGTACATTTAACGGTTTTAAGTATTTTTTTTAAACACTGAAAAACCTTTTTTTGAAACCTTACCTCAAATTTCTGTTAGTAAACACTAAACACCTGCAAAGAGTGAGCTACGGAGCGCATGCGCAATAGAGCATGAAGCTCATTGTCCCTCCGCACTCGCCGTAGTCAACAGTACAATGCGACACAAGCTAACTTAAGCGAACATTGGGAAAAAGAAGACTCCAGGTTGGTAAAGTTCACCTGTTTATATCCGCCAAATGTCATCTTTATTGTCGCAGTTAGTTGCCATACTGTAATGCCAAACATCGAAATACAGCGGTAAGTCTTTTAAACATGTAGTCGGCATGCAGTGGCTAACAATAGCTTAGTTTATTTCGTCATGGGGTCATACTAATGCGTTATCAGTATTAGTGTACTGTCTTTGTGCTTAATGTTTGCTATCTTTCAAATACGAATGTTATTTTTTGGTCTAACAGGTGACTCAGTTTAATTTCCAAGACAGCCAGTCAGTATGGTCAACGTGCACAAAGGTGTTCTTGTTGAATGGTAAAAACAAAACGCCTGTTGTATTTGTGGACTGTTTTTTGTTGTTGTCTTATTTTCCCTTATGCCTTACTCACTCAGCGACCCGGCCATGAAACAGTTCCTCCTGTTCCTGGATGAAACCATGGCCCTGGGGAAGAAGTTTATCTTAAAGGACTTGGACGACACACACGTGTTCATCCTGTCAGAGGTGGTCCAGACCCTGCAGGAGAGAGTGGGAGAGCTCATGGACCAGAACTCCTTTCCCGTCACACAGAAATGAGATTATTTTCAAGAATAATCCCTTTTGTTTGGAGCTTCTAGATGAGAAGTGTCTGCCAGTTTTATGTTTTAAGGTACAGTAAATTAATACTTCTCTTTTTGCGTCATTGAAATGACAGGGAAATGAATACTCCTTTCTTTTAGAGCAAATGTGTCAAGGCCCCAGGGCCCAGACGTGGCCCGCACAAACCTGGATACAATGTGCGTCAATAAAGCACTTCATCTTTCTCAGAATCAGAATACCTTTATTGTCATTGTGTGGAAACAACGAAATTGGACAGCAATCCAGCTCAGTGCTTTTAAAACAAACCTACATAAAATAGTCTTCAGACAACAATAATAAAACAATTGAAAATTTAAAAACATAATTAAATGTTAAAAAAAACATTGCACAGTAGATCTTTATCAGAGGTAAGCAAGTAATAAAGTGGTGGGTGTTCAGGTAAGTGCAGAGTTTAGGGCAGGGGTGTCCAAAGTGCGGCCCGGGGGCCATTTGCGGCCCGCAGCTAATTGTTTACCGGCCCGCCACACATTCTGGAAATGCTATTGCAAAAATAAACAAAGAACATTCACAAAAAAAAAAGTTGACACAAAGCTGCCATGCAGGCTGTTTTTTATTTTATTTTGTATTTTTTCCTTTTTTTGCCATTGCTCCAAAAAAAATAATGACAAAAAAATCCATGTTATAATGAATTATTTTTAAGGCTCCAGTTACTTCAAATATTTCACTTTAAAATGTCTTATGCGGTAAATTTTGCATATATTGTGTAGATGCCATATAAAAACATCAAAGTTTTATTTGAAAAAAGAGCATAAAACAAACAAAATAATAGTTCAAACGTAAAATCGACAGATATATCTGAAGTTGATCTCGTAACTTAAGTGTTGAAAGTAAAAGAAAAACCTAATAAAAATGTATCACTTTATGAGTGGGGCACCTTTTGGAACCCAAATATATTTAGTGGTATTGTATTTATCTTCACTGTGATTACTCAAAAATATTAAATAATTAAAATCAATGGTGTCCTGCATTATTGATCTTTTAGGGCTCTAATTACTAAATACTGCATATTTCAGTTTTACTATTAAAAACTAAGTTGTTTTTGACAGAAAAGCCATAAAACATTTTCTTTTTATTACTTTATATGAACTTGAAGTTGATATAGAGATTAACTGTAAGCGTTAAATAAAAAATAATAATTTGACTTATTTTTAACATTTTAATGACTGAGACCCTTTATGGTCCCCGGGACCACTAAAGGTAAAATAAATTTAAAAATCCATATATGTTTATGTTTTGAAAATGAAAAATATCAAAATGTCACCCACATGCTTTAATTTTTCCATGTGCGGCCCTCAGTGGAAAAAGTTTGGACACCCCTGGTTTAGGGCAAAAACAGCTCTAGGATATAAACTGTTTTTCAGTCTATTTGTCCTTGCTTTGACGGTCTTATAACGCCTCCCTGAGGGCAAGAGTTCAAGCCAGTGGTGACCTGGGTGGGATGAGTCCTTGATGCTGTTTGCTCTCCTGTTCTGGCTAGATGTATTTTTAATTTTTGTATTTTCAAATTTGAGAGAAAAATGTACTACATACAATTGCATATGTTAGGAACTTGCATGTTGGCAGAATGCAAACGCAGAAAGCGTTGTACAGGTCAATGAATGTAATTATTTACGTTAAGAGCAAAAGACAATAGAAATTAAAGGCTAGTGCAGGGGTCGGCAACCCAAAATGTTGAAAGAGCCATATTGGACCAAAAATACAACAAAAAAAATCTGTCTGGAGCCACAAAAAAATAAAAGCCTTATATAAGTGTTATAATGAAGGCAACACATTATGTAAGTGTCTATATTAGCCTACTATCAAAGGCTGATGCAAATCTTTGTTGACAGAAATGTTGTATTCTCATTTTTATTCTACACATTGTTGCAACATTGGACATTAGTAAAATGGAGGTTTCTCACAGGATAAGATAACTTCCGGAAATTACTGGCTCACAATGGCCAAAGGTATAGATGTGTGTCCAAGTTTAAGGAAATGGCAGGATGTCTTCAAATGGATTTATTACAATCTTTGCAAGCTGGGTAACAGTTGCTGTGATCTGGAACAATATGGCAAATAAACAACTATAAGAAATGCGGCCAGTATTACATAAAGATAGTGTGTCATGAGACATGCAAATATGAATTAAATACACAGAGGAAATTAAGGAAATTAAATGAGCTCAAATATACCTACAAACGAGGCATAATGATGCAATATGTACATACAGCTAGCCTAAATAGCATTTTAGCATCGATTAGCTTGCTGTCATGCACTGACCAAATATGTCTGATTAACACTCCAACAAGTCAATAACATCAACAAAGCTCACCTTTGTGCATTCACGCACAGCATAAAACTTTTGGTGGACAAAATGAGACAAAGAAGGAGTGGCATAAAACACGTCTTTCTGTGGCAGCATCGGAAAAGGTTGTACATGTAAACAAACTACAATGAGTTCAAGAATTGCTGAAAGTAGTAGGACAAAACGGTGCTTACCAAATACTCATCAGTGAAGCATGTAGAACATAAACAGTGGGATTTCTAACGATTAGGAAGGTTGGCGTCATGTTTGTTCTCCTACAGAAAATATATTAAAACAAAAATATATTTTTTTCTTAAATCTTTTTCCATTTTCACACATCTCTGAAAGAGGTCCAGGGAGCCACTTGGGCGGCGCTAAAGAGCCGCATGCGGCTTTATGACCTTTTATGACTTGCTAGTGCAAGGCATGTAGCGGCAGCGGTGTAAATACATGCACACTGACAAAAGACAAGTAGTTTTTCTCCTGCAAGTCGTCTCCGGGGTCTGTATCTTGGGGTTGCAACTATTTCTTCTAAACTTACGCTACAAGATATTCCAAGCATATTTAAATATCTGCTTCCCACCTTGTCTTATGATTTTAAAGCAAGTTATCAAATGCATATGCAATTATGTAATGATGTGAATCATAATGAGGTAATTATTATAATTTGTTGTATGTATACAATATATTGCCTATTATATGCCCTCTGAGGGCAATCATAACTGCGGTGTGGTTTCAATGAAAATGAGTTTGACATCCCTGTTTTAGAGTGAGATTGTGTGCTACTGGCGACAGAACCATGGGTCGACATGGGCTAAGTCACAGGTGCCAAACTCAAAGCCCGGGGGCCAAATCTGGCCCGCCACATTATTTTATGTGGCCCACGAAAGCCTGGAAATATGTGTTAATAAAATGCTTAATCTTTTCTTACTAAATATATTTGTTTTCCCTTTTGACATAAAAAATCATGTACTGCATGTAATGGCATATATTTTCAAATTAAATATTAAATCAAAATATTATATTATCAGGTATTCCAAAAACATTTTTGGTTAAAATAAAGATAAATACTGTACTTAAATATCTGCTTGACTTATGATTTCAAAACAAATTATCAATCAAATTGTAGACTGTAAAATCGACAATACATTTTATGGTTAAATTCCGCCAAGTTTTTTACCGTAATATCAACTTTGGTACTGTTTTTTCCATACACAGTAAGACACTAAAACATTGAAAAACAAACAAAAAAAACATTAAAACAAGATTTTACAGTAAAAAAAAAACTGGCAGCTCTGTTGCTTCAATTTTACCGCTAAAAACTGGTATTGTTTTTCCACTCCACGTATTACATTTTTTTATATGCTGTAAAAAAACAACAACAACAATGCTTTTACTGTACAATTCTGGTGACTGAGCTGCCAGTTTTTAAAGTAAAATTTGTTTTTTTGCAGCTCATGTTTAAAAAATATATATTGTTAATATATATATATATATATATATATATATATATATATATATATATATATATATATATATACATATATATATACATACACACTACCGTTCAAAAGTTTGGGGTCACCCAAACAATTTTGTGGAATAGCCTTCATTTCTAAGAACAAGAATAGACTGTCGAGTTTCAGATGAAAGTTCTTTTTCTGGCCATTTTGAGCGTTTAATTGACCCCACAAATGTGATGCTCAAGAAACTCAATCTGCTCAAAGGAAGGTCAGTTTTGTAGCTTCTGTAACCAGCTAAACTGTTTTCAGATGTGTGAACATGATTGCACAAGGGTTTTCTAATCATCAATTAGCCTTCTGAGCCAATGAGCAAACACATTGTACCATTAGAACACTGGAGTGATAGTTGCTGGAAATGGGCCTCTATACACCTATGTAGATATTGCACCAAAAACCAGACATTTGCAGCTAGAATAGTCATTTACCACATTAGCAATGTATAGAGTGTATTTCTTTAAAGTTAAGACTAGTTTAAAGTTATCTTCATTGAAAAGTACAGTGCTTTTCCTTCCAAAATAAGGACATTTCAATGTGACCCCAAACTTTTGAACGGTAGTGTGTGTGTATATATATATATATATATATATATATATATATATATATATATATATATATATATATATATATATATATATATATATATATATATATATATATATATATATATATATATATATATATATATATATATATATACACACATGTATATTTATATATTACTCATTGTTAGAAGTGGCCCATCTGAGGGCAACCATAACTGCAACGGGGCCCTCAATGGAGTTTGACACCCCTGGGCTAAGTGAACTCCTAACAATGGGGAGCAGCTCGTCTGTGTTGGTGAAGATAATGACTTGGCCATTGGTGGTACTCTATTGGCGAACAAGAGCATGCACAAGTTGACATGGACATCACCGGATGGGAAGACAAAAAGCCAAATCAACCACATTATCATAAATAACAAATGGAAACGTTCTCTACAGGATGTACAGGTGATGCACAATGTCGATGTTGGCAGCGACCACAACCTTGTGGTTATAGTGACACATTGAAGGCAATTGAGGAAAGGAAATCACTCAAGAAGACAATTTTAGATTGTAAATCACCAAGGAGAGGACATGGAAGGTAAAAGGAGCAGCAAGAAAAGACAAACATCGCTATGGCAGAAGAAGCTGAGTTTGCTGCTCACCAAAAAGACATGAAAACAGTATACAAGACCACCAAGAATCTACAGTGGTTCAAGGTCCCTCCCAGGATATGCCAGTGAAAGCTAAAGATTGAACAATAATCATAGAAGAGCGTGCGAATCTGCATAGGTGAAAAGAGCACTTTCAGGAAATTATTAACCAGCCAGATCCATCACCGGTCTTTGGCATTCCTGAGACAGAAGAAGACCCGATATCAACATGGGGGAAATGATAGTGGGAGAAGTCAAGGAGGCCATCCAAAAACTAAGGAATGGAAAAGCCCCCTGAAAGGATGGTTGGTGCATGTCCAGAAATGCTGAGGGCGGAAGATAAAGATACGCCTCACATCCTCAAGAACATCCTTGGACATATGGAACAGTGAGACAGCACCAGATGACTGGAAAACTGGTATCATCGTCAAATTACCAAAGAAAGGGAACCATGGGGAATGCAACAATTGGAGAGGCATCACTACTCTCGCTAAATGTTCTGCCATGTTATTGTCCGATGTATTAAGACAGCATTAGACACCATACTACGAGGTCAGCAAGTAGGCTTCAGGAAAGGAAGGTCCTGTAGTGAACATCTTCGTTCTTCGCCAAATACTGGAACAATCAAATAAATGGACCAGCTCACTCCACATTATATTCATAGATTTCAAGGAAGCGTTTGACAGACTCCATCGCAACTCACTCTGGATGACCTTGAGATACTACGGCCTTCCAAAGAAGCTGGTCAACATGGTCCATTCTCTCTACAATAAATTTGAATGCTGTGTCATCCACAATAATGAGCTGAAGGAGCCTTTCGGGGTGGAAACAGGAGTAAAGATGCGTTCTGTGGCCCCTACTGTTCTCCCTGGGGATTGACTGACTGATGCAATGCAGTGATAAAGGAGAGCGTAGAGGCATCCAGTGGACTCTCACGTCAGTCTTGGAAGATTTGGATTACGCAGATGATATAGCTTTACTTTCACACCAGTACCAAGATGCACAACAAAAGACAAGACCGCCTCAGTCAGAAAGGCCACTAGCATCGGTCTAACAGTCAAGAAAAGAGGACCACGGTCCTGAGGAATCGTCTGCGATCACTCGAAACGAGTATGATTGTCCTCCTGTTGGTGGGATTGCCTTCAGGAGAACGCCTGTGCGTGGAATCTTTTAAAGTGGGGAGACTGGTGCACAGACAGCCCCCACACCGTCCTTGGCAAAAAAAAGGCCAGGGTCCAATGGCATGGAGACCAAGACAATTGGGGGCCCATCTTTGCTGCAGCCTTCTTCCGCCTTTGTGACCGTTGTGGAGCTTCTATGCAACCATCATCCGCCCACTCCGCCGCTGAGGTCTTTTTCCACGAGGGAGACGCACAGACTCCAACGTCACTTCTTCGCTGTGGGGAGCTGTATCCGGTGGCCTCCTCACAGCTGCAGGAGGCTGCCGGAGCTCCCGTCTGTCGGAGGACCGCCTATGGTGCGCCTACCAGCACTTGCTTTTCTCTCAGGGTGTGCTCCCCTAGCCTTTTGTCTTCCCAGACTAACCCACAAGGCAGCAGCATCTGAGGAATAACACTGCAACCACCAACCGTATCACTGTGAATGGAAATCCAATAGACCGGGGGTCAGCAACCCGCAGCTCTTTAGCACCGCCCTAGTGGCTCCCTGGAGCTTTTTCAAAAATAGAAAAAGATGGGGGGAAAAATACATTTTTTGTCTTAATATGGTTTCTTTAGACTGGGACAAGCATGACACAAACCTTCCTAATTGTTAGCAATCCCACTGTTTATATTGAACATGCTTCAATGATGAAAATATTTGGCGGGCGCCGTTTTGTCCTACTAATTTTGTCGGTCATTGAACTCACTGTAGTTTGCATGCACAACTTTCTCCGACGCTGCCACAGAAAGACGTGTTTTATGCCATTCCTTCTTTGTCTCCTTCTGTCCACCAAATGTTTTATACTGTGCATGAATACACAAAGGTGAGCTTTGTTGATGTTATTGACTTGTGTGGAGTGCTAATCCATACTTGCCAACCTTGAGACCTCCGAATTTGGGAGGTTGGGTGGGGGGTGGGGGTGGGGGGGTTGTTGAGGTGGGCGGGGTCGGGGCTAAGGGGGAGGAGTGTATTTATAGCTAGAATTCACTGAAATTCAAGTATTTCTTATATATATATTATTTACACATATACACACACATAACACTCTACTCATTGTTGTATTTGAAAGTGCAATGCTTTGCAGCCAGGAGCACAGCCTTTGAAGGAGCATAGGTATGGGCAGCATCTGTGAAATTTAATTTGCAGGAAAGGAGTGAGTTTAGGGTTGAATTGTCCATCCTCATTCTATTCTCTGTCACTATCTTTCTAACCATGCTCAACACCCTCTCTGATGACTTGCAAGCGTACTTCTTCTTCTTACTCGTCGTCGCCATGACTGTCTCTTCTCCGTTCTTCTGCTTCGTCTCGTTCTTGTTGTGTGTGCAGTTGTGCACTCTCCAAAAGCCGTAGATGTTATAACGTGACTGGGCCAGCACACTGTTTATATGGAAAAAAAGCGGACGTGACGACAGGCTGTCCTCACTCAGGTCCGCATGGACCTGGAGGAGGCGTGCCTTGTTGTCCGGCTGGAAATCGGGAGAAATTCGGGAGAATGGTTGTCACGGGAGATTTTCGGGAGAGGCACTGAAATTCGGGAGTCTCCCGGAAAATTCGGGAGGGTTGGCAAGTATGGCTAATCACACATATTTGGTTAGGGCATGACTGCAAGCTAATCGATGCTAACATGCTATTTAGGCTAGCTGTATGTACATATTGCATCATCATGCCTCGTATGCAGTTATATTTGAGCTCATTTCAATCAATCAATCAATCAATCAATCAATCAATGTTTATTTATATAGCCCTAAATCACAAGTGTCTCAAAGGGCATTTAATTTCCTTTACTAATGTCCTCTGTGTATTTAATTTATTTCTGCATGTCTCAAGACACATTATCTGTAGGGATGTCCGATATTGGCTTTTTTGCCGATATCCGATATTCCGATATTTTCCAACTCTTAATTACCAATACCGATATCAACCGATACGGATATATACAGTCGTGGAATTAACACATTATGTCTAATTTGGACAACCAGGTATGGTGAAGATAAGGTCATTTAAAAAAAAAAAAAAAAAATTAAAAAGATAAATTAAAAACATTTTCTTGAATAAAAAATAAAGTAAAACATTGTAAAAACAGTTACATAGAAACTAGTAAATTAATGAAAATGAGTAAAACTAACTGTTAAAGGTTAGTACTCTTCGTGGACCAGCAGCACGCACAATCATGTGTGCTTACGGACTGTATCCCTTGCAGACTGTATTGATCTATATTGATATATAATGTAGGAACCAGAATATTAATAACAGAAAGAAACAACCCTTTTGTGTGAATGAGTGTAAATGGGGGAGGGAGTTTTTTGGGTTGGTGCACTAATTGCAAGTGTATCTTGTGTTTTTTATGTTGATTTAATAAAAAAAAAAACGATAATGGAAAAACCGATACCGATAATTTCCGATATTACATTTTAAAGCATTTATCGGCTGATAATATTTTTGCGGCTCCAGACAGATTTTTTATTTTTGGTCCAATATGCTGGCTCCTTCAACATTTTGGGTTGCCAACCCCTGCAATAGACAAAGTCCTGTACGTCCTTGATCTGGGCAGCAAGATGACCGCCGTTGGTGATTACGATATCGAGGTCAAAACAAGAATCGGCAAAGAAAATCAAACCTTTGCTATGCTCAAATCTATCTGTAGATCAACTGGACTTAGCATCCACACAAAGTTAATGATCTTCAAGAGCAATGTTTTAATCGTCCTCCTGTATGGCTCAGAATGTTGGAAAACCACTTCATCTCTTGAAAGCAAGTTAGATTTTTTTCCAAAATAAGTGCCTGCGTCACATCTTTAGGATATTCTGGCCAAACACCATTTCAAATGAAAAACTCTGGGAAAGAACATTAAAGAGACCACCAATATTCGACGATGGAGATGGCTTGGACGTGTGTGCCAGAGAAGAACCCTTTATTGGACGCTTCAATGTGAGGAGAAACCGAGGCCGACCAAGAGAAACCTGGAGAAGGACTATAGAAAAAGAGCTCAGGAGTAAGACACTGTCCCTTAAGACTGTCCCCAGAGTAGAGGCTGACAGGGACAGATGGAAATTTGTTGCTTTGCCTCAAGCGCCAGGTGGCCCAGAAGAGGACTGAGTGAGTGTGTGATGCATAATCCATTTTCTATACAGTTTTTTCATCATTAAGGTCACAGGTCAGATCGAGTCTATCTTAGGATGACTTTTGGAGAGCTCTGTCATCTGTCATCATGGGGCACGATCAGATAAACGGCATATTATTAGATAAATAACTTTTTAAAAGGATTGTAAGTATAAGTGTGGATGAATAATGTATTTAAATCAAAAACATATTTATTTACAATTTAACGAGAAAACTGTACAGTAACACAATTTAATAATTAAAAGGGCTGTGTGAAAGCATCATAATGTGAACAACAAACTTTTTTTTCATTTAAAAAATTAGCAGATACGACAGTTTAGCGTTCACAGCGTTCATGCTTTATGTGGGCGGATGTCTTTATGACGTCGATATTAGTCAATTAGCCAGACTGCAACAATTGTTTCCATTTTATTGAGGACTTCCGATCTAAACACTTTTCCCTGGTTCAACTACTGGCATCAAATAATATATGAGTTACATTCAACGTTGGAACGAAAGCTTAATTTTACAGGCGATTTCAAAGATGCAATGTGAATGCTTTTATTGTGTAAAACCAATACCGGAAGTTTTGATCTAAGCTGACCTACTTCTGCACAGAATGGACGAAGGCGGAGAAGAGGAAGTGAGTGACATTCATACATTATAAACTTTATTGTGTTTACATGTTTGTCACAACATTATACTTTATTGTGTTCACATGTGTGTCACTGTCCATTTGTAACATTTAATGTCTCAAAATTAGGGCTAACAGTTTTTATATCTTCTGGTCAACGCCAATAAACGTAACTGTACATTCTTTAACTCTCTCACCAACAGACTACTTTTGTCGTGGAAGACGTGACCAAGCTAATAAAAGACGTAAGTAGGACAAAATGTACACAAATAAAATAAATAATGCATATTAGTGGGGTTTGTTGTCAATGCTACTAGCTAACGAGCTCACCGTGTCGTGTTAGCTAGCTCTTGGTTGCTATGGATACGGTAACAACGCACTGTTGTTATGTGAACACAGTTACCTATTAGTAGTGGTGCAGGGGAGTTCATAGTGCGGCCCGCGGGACATTTATGGGCCGTTTGAACAAAAAACGTGAATTTTTGTAGTTAATTTGACAAAATATGCACATTAGTGGGGTTTGTTGTTAATGCTACTAGCTAACAAGCTCACCGTGTCGTGTTAGCTAGCTCTTGGTTGCTATGGATACGGTAACAACGCACTGTTGCTATGTGAACACATATACCTGTTAGTAGTGGTGCAGGGGAGTTCATAGTGCGGCCCGCGGGACATTTATGGGCCGTTTGAACAGAAATCGTGTATTTTTGTAGTTAAATTTAGAAAATATGCATATTCGTGGGGTTTGTTGTTAATGTTACTAGCTAACGAGCTCACTGTGTCGTGTTAGTTAGCTCTTGGTTGCTATGGATATGGTAACAACTTTGCTAGGTGAACAGTTACCTGTTAGTAGTGGTGCAGGGGACTTCATAGTGCGGCCGAACAAAAAACGTGTATTTTTGTAGTTACATTTACAAAATATGCATATTAGTGGGGTTTGTTGTCAATGCTACTAGCTAACGAGCTCGCCGTGTCGTGTTAGCTAGCTCTTGGTTGCTATGGATACGGTAACAACGCACTGTTGTTATGTGAACACAGTTACTTATTAGTGGTGGTGCAGGGGAGTTCATAGTGCGGCCCGCGGGACATTTATGGGCCGTTTGAACAAAAAACGTGAATTTTTGTAGTTAATTTGACAAAATATGCACATTAGTGGGGTTTGTTGTTAATGCTACTAGCTAACAAGCTCACCGTGTCGTGTTAGCTAGCTCTTGGTTGCTATGTATACGGTAACAACGCACTGTTGCTATGTGAACACAGATACCTGTTAGTAGTGGTGCAGGGGAGTTCATAGTGCGGCCCGCGGGACATTTATGGGCCGTTTGAACAAAAATCGTGTATTTTTGTAGTTAAATTTAGAAAATATGCATATTCGTGGGGTTTGTTGTTAATGTTACTAGCTAACGAGCTCACTGTGTCGTGTTAGCTAGCTCTTGGTTGCTATGGATACGGTAACAACTTTGCTAGGTGAACAGTTACCTGTTAGTAGTGGTGCAGGGGACTTCATAGTGCGGCCGAACAAAAAACGTGTATTTTTGTAGTTACATTTACAAAATATGCATATTAGTTGGGTTTGTTGTTAATGCTACTAGCTAATGAGCTCAACGTGTCGTGTTAGCTAGCTCTTGGTTGCTATGGATACGGTAACAATGCACTGTTGCTATGTGAACACAGTTACCTGTTAGTAGTGGTGCAGGGGACTCCATAGTGCGGCCCACGGGACATTTATGGGCCGTTTGAACAAAAATCGTGTATTTTTGTAGTTAAATTTACAAAATATGCATATTAGTGGAGTTTGTTGTTAATGTTACTGGCTAACGAGCGCACCGTGTCGTGTTAGCTACCTCTTCGTTGCTATGGATACGGTAACAACTTTACTATGTGAACCGTTACTTGTTAGTAGTGGTGCAGGGGACTTCATAGTGCGGCCCGCGGGACATTTATGGGCCGTTTGAACAAAAAACTTGTATTTTTGTAGTTACATTTACAAATTATACGTATTAGTGGGGTTTGTTGTTAATGCTACTAGCTAATGAGCTCAATGTGTCGTGTTAGCTAGCTCTTGGTTGTTATGGATACAGTAACCACTTTGCTATGTGAACACAGTTACCTGTTAGTAGTGGTGCAGGGGACTCCATAGTGTGGCCCGCGGGACATTTATGGGCCGTCTGAACAAAAAAAGTGTATTTTGAAGTTAATTTGACAAAATATGCATATTCGTGGGGTTTGTTGTTAATGCTACTGGCTAACGAGGTCACAGTGTCGTGTTAGCTAGCTCTTGGTTGCTATGGATACGGTAACAACTTTACTATGTGAACAGTTACCTGTTAGTAGTGGTGCAGGGGACTTCATAGTGCGGCCCGCGGGACATTTATGGGCCGTTTGAACAAAAAACTTGTATTTTTGTAGTTACATTTACAAATTATACGTATTAGTGGTGTTTGTTGTTAATGCTACTAGACAACGAGCGCACCGTGTCGTGTTAGCTAGCTCTTGGTTGTTATGGATACAGTAACCACTTTGCTATGTGAACACAGTTACCTGTTAGTAGTGGTGCAGGGGACTCCATAGTGCGGCCCGCGGGACATTTATGGGCCGTCTGAACAAAAATAGTGTATTTTTGAAGTTAATTTGCCAAAATATGCATATTCGTGGGGCTTGTTGTTAATGCTACTGGCTAACGAGCTCACTGTGTCGTGTTAGCTAGCTCTTGGTTGCTATGGATACGGTAACAATACGGTAACAGTTACCTATTAGTAGTGGTGCAAGGGAGTTCATAGTGTGGCCCGCGGGCCACACTAGAGTACAATTTTTGTAGTTAAATTTACACTCAATTTTTTACACATGCTATGTCGTGCTGTAGTCCATAGAAACAGTCATTGGAGGAAACGCGTATCAACACGTCAGAGTAAACCAATGGAGCACAAGCGTTGTGGAGCAGTGCCTAAGTCAACTGTGCAAGCTTGGAAAGCCCTTCAAATATATCGGTTTGTGATTCAACAAAAACGTCACGATGATTCCAGTGCTTGTATGACTATTTGATTGTGTTATTTTCTGTGAAGTCACCTGTGTCATCATGCAGAACAACGGAGCTGGTCTCCAAACAGCCAGCTCGTGCTTTTGGGACAACTCAACTGACGGTTATATTGTTTTCTGCCGTTATTATCCACTGTTACCAGGGATTGTAGTGGTCTTGCCTAACACCCCTTGTTTGTGTTGTCTTTTTGACAGGAAGCTGTGCGGTAAAATGGGAGAATAAGTCCATGTGCTGCATCGTTAGTGTTTTTGGCTTGGCCATTTAAAAATTAATGTTTGGCCATGTTGGCTTTTTTTATGTCATGCATAATCAAATAAAATTATTTGAAAAAAAAAAAAAAAAGCTTCATGTCCAGCTTTTATCCAATTTATTTGAATGACACCAGGACCCACAACACCAGGACCCACAATCTCATAAAACCTTTGAAGGCTGTGTTCACTTGAAACACCTGTTCATTGTCAATAAGTAGACTCCGAAAAAGGAAGTGTTATGTATGTCAAGAAAAGGCACCAAGTTGATGTACAATACACGTTTGTTTTGGCTCCTTGTAAACTTTTGACAAAACAAAGGGTGGCACATGTTAATATGATAATATATTAATATTACATTAAATATAAAGGCAAAGATGTTTGGCCAGTGGTTTCACCATAATTATGTAAGAAATAGTTACATACTTCAGTAGTGGATAAACAATACAGTATAATCGTTTTCTAACTAAATAAAACCTACACAAGTGCAATTACAAAAATGTCTTCACGAAAAGATACTGCCTTCAAAAAATGTTTTTAACAGCCTTCATAATTTTTTACATATCAAGCACACATTTGGCTTATAAACACAGCTTTGGCACTTCACATGATTTTAAAGTTCAGACACGGCCGCTGCTTTTTAATTCCAACAATCAGGTATTCTCTTTCGCTTACACAGCAGCTTGGAATGACCAACAGTACAGAGATATCAGTAGTTTAACTCAAAGCATAACAACTAGAGATTGTCTCTACAAATAAGGGCAAAAAATTCCCTGGGTAACATTAGCATTTTTCCTTTTTAACTCCATTTTAAGTGTTTTGGAGGAGAATAAGGGCCACTTTAGAGAGAAAGTAATAATAAAATGCAGTTAAGAATATGAAGAGAAATAAATATTAGAAGAATAAAGGTAATTACTAAAAAGTGATACTTTTATCAGAAAAAAAAGATATCAAAGAATAAAATCCAAAATTATATTACCAGAAAAGGTATGAGAAACAATTTTACAAAAATAAAATGAAATTATTGTAGTTTGTCATTTTATGACAAAAATGTATATATTTTATGGAACTGTAATTTACAACATTTTGAATTTACGAGAAGTAAAAAAAAAAAATTAAATTTTTTTTGAAAGAAAACATTTTTGCTCCTTATTTAAAACATCTGTTTTTCCATAATTTTTTTAATGATAGTGCTGTAACAAATAATTAAACTAAAAAACAAAATTAAACAAGTAAAATATTACAAGAAAGAGTGTTTCCTGTTAAGGAAATATGTCTGTGTTTTTCCATTAAAAATTTTAAAAAGTATATATTTTAATGATTATGCTGTAACAAAGAATTAATCAACTAAAGAACAAAATTAAACAAGTAAAATATTACAAGAAAGAGTTTCCTCTTGAGGAAATAAGTTTGTTTTTTCCATTTAAAATGTAAAAAAAACAAAAAAAAAACGTTTTGGACAGTAATTGGATAGAGTGGCCCTATTACTCCCAAGTAATGAAGAAATGCTGGTGGTGAATGAAAAAGAAAGTTTTAAGTGGTGACATGCCACTATATCCAGTGAAATTACAGTACATTCTGGAAAAGTGGTCCTTTTTAAAAAAAATATGTTTATGTACACTTCCAGCGTGGAAAATACTTCTTATTTACACTTGATATATTTTTCTGTGCGTTTCCCACCCGAGCCCAATCAGTCGCTGTCGCTCTCGTCCTGGAAGTTGGCGGCTGCTTTAATTGCACGTCCGTTTTGTAAAGGCATTTCCTCAAAATCGCTCCTTAAAAAAAACAAAAAAAAAAACACCCGAAGTTTTAACATTGGATGCAGCCCAACGAAAGCAGGAAGTCAACTGAACACTTACCCGTAGATTACGTCGTCGTCCGAGTCGTTCAGCATGGAGAAAGCAGGATTATCTTTCAGCTGGGAGTCTAAAAGAAACATGCGTCAATCAACAATCTATTACAGTGGACTTCAACTGGCGGGATGCAACATACCATAAAGGGCGTTGTTGGAGGGAGAGTAGACGAATGCTAATGTGTACAAGTAGAAATTGAGGAGGCCGTAAAAGGACAAAAACTCTGCTGGTATGTCTGGAGTTAAGGAGAACCTGCTACTAAATACAAACATTAAAGAGTACAGCATGATTGTGCAAAAGAGATTGGTTCAATGGTGTGTCACTTCAGCCAATAGACAAATCCTCTCCATTACTCATTTGATCCACTTTTGAGCATTTGTCAAAAAAACAGGCTTTGCTGCACATCTTAAACTAAATCCAACAGTTAGCTACAGAAGTGGGAGGTGTGTGTGAGCATTTTGTTTTTCTTCAGCGAATAGGCTAACCTAGCATGATGTTGCTGTTAGTGCAGAGCTGGGCAAATATTTTGACTCGGGGGCCACATTGAGAGAAAAAAGTGTCTTGGGGGGCCAATGTGTAGATATATAAATTATACGTACACATTTAGCTGTAAAAATCTGCTGTACAATATGTGTGTTTGGGTCCCTTTTTTTCCAGGAACACTAATACCAAAAGTCACAATGTACGATAGAATTGTAAAAACGTCATGACAGACCACCTCAAAAAAAGGAATGGCATTTTACAATTTTTTACTGAATGGTACACCCAAAATGTACATTCAAATAAAGTTGGATTTACAATATTAACTATGAACAATAAAACACTGAATATTAACAACATATGAACGTCGCTCCTCTTACTTCTCAGACCAGCTCCTAAATAGTTGTGTATCTTTTACAATCAAGCAAAACACAAGAAAAATGTAAAAAACAGCAAAATATGAATGCAAAGTGTAATAAACACCTTCAATATGATAATATCACTTTTATGCAGAACTCTGTTGTAAAAATCTGCTTCCGCATCTGTTTCTGCCACACGCGTTTCAGGCTGTCTGCTCTGAAAACAAACCCCGCCCACTCTGCTTTGTTTCTGGTCTGAGCTGCTATGACGTAGATTACCGTAATAACCCGTATAACACCCAAAAGTGCAGATTTTAACCATTGAAATACTTTCTATAGTTCAAGACCTACGGTCATTTAAAAACATAACTGCACGTAATAATGGCGGCTACAGTTTTGATGTTAAAGCTCTAAAAATATTATGTTGAACGTCCGGCGGGCCGGATTGAAAATCTTAATGGGCCGCAGGTGGCCCGCGGGTCGTATTTTGCCCAGCACTGTGTTAGTGTGTAATGTTAGCATTGTGGCTCACAAAGCAACAATATGCGAGTGTTGCTAGAAATTGTGTCCTCCTGTCCCACTCCTTAATGTTACGTTCTTGTATGTGACATACGGAGTCTATTACAGTGAACAAGTGCAGCGATACAGTGTGTATGTAAAAAGTGAGTACATTTCACGATGGCTTCGAGACAGGAGTGGACAAACCCATCTCATTAGCACTAAAGCTACAAACACAGAAAACAAGCATTATTATTAAAATAAACTGAGCATCAAGTCTAGAACGTGTACACCACACTTCCAATCCAATATTGTGGTCATTAAAGGATATAGTTCTGATAGTGGGTGGACAACTCGGCCACAAAGTTGTCCTGAAGGGCCTTGGCACCAAACCTCAAGTAGAGAATGACCAAGCTGGGGCACAAAAAGACAAATAAGAGGATTCCAACCTGCTTTGCTGAGCACTTGTCAGATTGCATGACTTGAACACACCTTATGGCGAGCACCACTGATGTCAGCGCTGTCAAGAACTTTAGCCGCAGGTCTACACACAAGTTAGACAAAAATTCAACATTGGACAAAAAATACAGCTTTAAAGCTGCACACAATGACTTAACATATCTTTTGTGAAGTATGATAAAGTCATTTTCTCCTTTCGCTTTGTTTTGAGCGACACTGACCTAAAAAAATGTCTCAGTACTTAAGTCCAGCATCATCACACACTTTGGTTAATTTCCCTTTACACTTGGTACAGTGTTTCCCACACATTCATTTATTTGTGGCGGCCCGCCACGAAAGAATTATGTCTGCCACAAATTTAAAAAAATTTAAAAAAAAAAATTATTATTTTTTGTCCTGTCCAACTTCTAAGGCAAATCATATAGTTGATGTAGATGCCCATATAGACTGTTCAGATTTACTTTACAAAAGAGAAGTGTAGGATACTTCTCTTGTTGCTTTATTTGTATTTGACCACTACTGTTTTCTGTTTATTTGTTACTGACTGTGGCAGGTTACCTCTGCCTCTGTTTCACTTTATGTTGCTGGTAAATAATATGGTTGTAGTAGTAGGCTAAAGTTAAATTATTTAGTATGCACTAATTAAAGGGGCAGAGCTTTAAGAGACATTTTAGCTTTTATATTTTATAAGATATATTTTTTGTAAGAACCCCAATTAATAAATATATTTCAGTGAATAACTTATTGTTCAAATCTGTATATAAATATGTACATAAAGTGTTGTAATTAAATTGTAAAATGGATGGATGGATGGACGTTTAAAACAAAACTATTATTATTAATTAGTAAGTATACATTTTTTGAGCCTTTTTAGAGAAAATCATATCATTGTAGTAAATTATGCAAATTACTCGATGATGTCATGGTGACCACGCCCATAGCCACGCCCCCGCCGCCACAGGTATCTTGGCAGTTTATGGGAAACACTGTGGTACATCAACGAATGCTAAAGATTGACACGTGCGGCACATGGTGTTTATTGTTTCTGCATATAATGGAACCTTCATTTACGAACTTCATTGGTTTTTGAACAGGGTTCGTAATAGAAAAGTTTGTATATTGAAGTAAATTACTCCATAAGAAACAATGTAAACATGAACAATGGGTTCCAGCTTCCAGATATCTATTTATTGTGTGAATGCTCCAAAGCATTCACACATATGGTTTTCCACACCAAAATTCATCTATTCATTCTTCTTCTCCACATTTTCCACAACTGTTCCGACTTCAAACTGTTCAGTCTATTCAGAAATCGCAGGCAAATTCTATTATATTCTATTTTCAAAGTCAATTTACAAACCTTGACAAATTCCAAAAATTCCCAGAATCCCGGGACATCTTTCCCATTCAACATAAATTGGTCATTTTTCAAACTTCCACCATTTCCACATTTTTCAACCGTTTCAAACAATTCCACCTTCAACATATTCCACTCATCCTGGACATTCATCCATTTTCTACCGCTTATCCCTTTCGGGGTCGCGGTGGATGCTGGAGCCTATCTCAGCTACGATCGGGCGGAAGGCGAGGTGCACCATGGACAAGTCACCACCTCATCACAGGGCCAACACAGATAGACAGACAACATTCACACTCACATTCACACACTAGGGACCATTTAGTGTTGCCAATCAACCTATCCCCAGGTGCATGTCTTTGGAGGTGAGTACCCGGAGGGAATCCACGCAGTCACGGGGGAGAACATGCAAACTCCACACAGAAAGATCCCGAGCGCAGGATCAAACCCAGGACCTTTTGTATTGTGAGGCAGACGCACTAACCCCTCTTCCACCGAGCACCAACCAATTCCAATTCATTCAGAACATTCAAGTTTTTTACCATTTTTTTAAAAAGTCCCTCTTTTTCCGGGATTCACAAATTTTCATGAAATTCCCATTGGAAAGTATGGGAAATTTTTTAAAGTTCTACGACTCCCACATTTTTTATCTGATTCAAACTGTTCCAACGTCAAAATATTCAGCCTCTTCAAGAATGATGTGCTCTCCTTCAACAATTCTAAAAAGAATTCCCGGATTTCCTAGAATTCCCAGTTTTCAGGGACATGTTCCCCATTCAAAATGAATTGTCCATTTTCTAAACTTCCACATTTTTCAACCATTCCACCTTCAACACTTTCCACTCATCCAACTAACACTATCCCAAGTTCCAAACCAAAGTCTGTTTTTCCTGGAAATTCAAACTCTTCAACATTCAAACCATTTCCACATTCCAACTAAACTTACATTCATACTACATTTTGTCAGCATTTCAGTTCAACTTCAGCATTCCCACGCAATTCCTTCGGGAATTGCCTCATCTACTTTAGTTTAAGTTTGAATGTTAAAGTTAAAATGTGAACACAATACAAACATGTCTATGAATGTTCTCATTCATCCAGGTCAATGTAATCTCAGGGCAGTCACAATATAAAGCATTATACAAACAAACATAACAATAAACGTTCTTTTTAATAACAAGTCAAAACAACAACAGCTAAACTGTCACTTCCTATGCAGCTGCTACACACACGCACGCACACACACTGTCATGAGCCATGTTTTGCACTCAGTTTGAAATAGGGCTGCAGCAATCAATTACAAACCCCGTTTCCATATGAGTTGGGAAATTGTGTTAGATGTAAATATAAACGGAATACAATGATTTGCAAATCATTTTCAACCCATATTCAGTTGAATATGCTACAAAGACAACATATTTGATGTTCAAACTGATTAAAAAAATTTTTGTGGCAATAAATACTGATAAAGTTGAGGAATGCTCATCAAACACTTATTTGGAACATCCCACAGGTGAACAGGCAAATTGGGAACAGGTGGGTGCCATGATTGGGTATAAAAGTAGATTCCATGAAATGCTCAGTCATACACAAACAAGGATGGGGCGAGGGTCACCACTTTGTCAACAAATGTGTGAGCAAATTGTTGAACAGTTTAAGAAAAACCTTTCTCAACCAGCTATTGTAAGGAATTTAGGGATTTCACCATCTACGGTCTGTAATATCATCAAAGGGTTCAGAGAATCTGGAGAAATCACTGCACGTAAGCAGCTAAGCCCGTGACCTTCGATCCCTCAGGCTGTACTGCACCAACAAGCGACATCAGTGTGTAAAGGATATCACCACATGGGCTCAGGAAAACTTCAGAAACCCACCGTCAGTAACTACAGTTGGTCGCTACATCTGTAAGTGCAAGTTAAAACTCTCCTATACAAGGCGAAAACTGTTTATCAACAAATCCAGAAACGCCGTCAGCTTCGCTGGGCCTGAGCTCATCTAAGATGGACTGATGCAAAGTGGAAAAGTTTTCTGTGGTCTGACGAGTCCACATTTCAAATTGTTTTTGGAAACTGTGGACGTCGTGTCCTCTGGACCAAAGAGGAAAAGAACCATCCGGATTGTTATAGGCGCAAAGTTGAAAAGCCAGCATGTGTGATGGTATGGGGGTGTATTAGTGCCCAAGACATGGGTAACTTACACATCTGTGAAGGTGCCATTAATGCTGAAAGGTACATACAGGTTTTGGAGCAACATGTGTTGCCATCCAAGCAACGTTACCATGGACGCCCCTGCTTATTTCAGCAAGACAATGCCAAGCCACGTGTTACATCAACGTGGCTTCATAGTAAAAGAGTGCGGGTACTAGACTGGCCTGCCTGTAGTCCAGACCTGTCTCCCATTGAAAATGTGTGGCGCATTATGAAGCCTAAAATACCACAACGGAGACCCCCGGACTGTTGAACAACTTAAGCTGTACATCAAGCAAGAATGGGAAAGAATTCCACCTGAGAAGCTTTAAAAACGTGTCTCCTCAGTTCCCAAACGTTTACTGAGTGTTGTTAAAAGGAAAGGCCATGTAACACAGTGGTGAACATGCCCTTTCCCAACTACTTTGGCAGGTGTTGCAGCCATGAAATTCTAAGTTAATTATTATTTGCAAAAATAAAATAAAGTTTATGAGTTTGAACATCAAATATGTTGTCTTTGTAGCATATTCAATTGAATATGGGTTAAAAAGGTTTTGCAAATCATTGTATTCCGTTTATATTTACATCTAACACAATTTCCCAACTCATATGGAAACGGGGTTTGTATTTTAATAATCAAGTAATCTACCGATTAGGCCTCAGCGAAATGGCCACAAAAAATTTGATGTACGATTTATGTCTAATGTTCCTTCGTACATCCATCCATCTTCTCCTGCATATCCGAGGTCAAGTTGCGGGGGCAGCAGCCTAAGGAGAGAAGCCCAAACTTCCCTTCCTCAGCCACTTCATCCAGCCCTTCCCAGGGAATCCCGAGGTGTTCCCAGGCCAGTAAGGAGACATAGTCTCCCCAACGTGTCCTGGGTCTTCCCCATGGCCTCCTACCGGCCAGACGTGCCCTAAACACCTCCACAGGGAGGAGTCCGGGGGGCATCCTGACCAGATGCCCAAACCACCTCATCTGGCTCCTCTCGATGTGGAGGAGCAGCGGCTTTACTCTAAGCTCCTCCCGAATGACAGAGCTTCTCACCCTATCGCTAAGGGAGATAGGAAACTCATTTCAGCCGCTTGTACCCGTGATCTTGTCCTTTCGGTCATAACCCAAAGCTCATGACCGTGGGTGAGGATGGGGACGTAGATCAACCGGTAAATTGAGAGCTTTGCCTTCCACATTAGCTCCTTCTTCACAACGACGGACCGATACTGCAGACACTGCACCGATCCGCCTGTCGATCTCACGATCCACTCTTCCCTCTCTCGTGAACAAGACTCCGAGGTACTTGAACTCCTCCACTTGGGGAAAGATCCCCTCCACAAACCGGAGATGGCACTCCACCCTTATCCGAGTGAGAACCATGGAATATCCGAGTCGCTTAACACTCGACTGTGAACCGATACAGTGAGAGCTAAAGATCCTTGCCATCAGGACCTCATCATCTGCAAAAACCAAAGAACTAATCCTGCAGCCACCAAAACAGATCCCCTCAAGGCCCTGACTGCACCTAGAAATGTTGTCCATAAAAGTTATAACCAGTAACAAAGGGCAGCCCTAGCACTCCCCACAGAACTTCTCGAGGGACACAAAGTGTATTTTTATTCGGTCTGTGATTCGCACATCAAAAACTTCCTATAATGAGGGGTTCATAAATCGAGGTTCCACTGTATTAATATTTTAGTAGTTAACTTATTTTTTCACGTGTATTGCGGCTAAGAATCAATGTTATGTAAAACATTGCCTGTACAATAATAAAGGTTTGACACAGGAACAGATAAATTCTTTGGGTTAGGTTTAGACGTTGTGTTTCAAAGTGGTGTGGCAATGCGTGATACCTGAGTAGGGCATGTTCTTGAGTTCTGAACAAGCTCGGACAATGAGGAAGATCAAATACAGGATGTACAGGATGACCACCAACAGGAAAAACACCTTCATGCCCTGGAAAATTGATTTAACACAACTTGAATGTATGGTATCACAACAACAACAACAACAACACAACCCAAAAGGGACACTCACCTGAAAGTTGTGTATGTCCACTTTATACTGGTAGGTGGGGTCTTGGAGTTCATTGACCCTAAAAAGCAGAAGAGCCGGTATTGTCACTCCTAGTTTGAGTCACCTGCGAGAGGTCAAGAGGACAAACCCACGTCTGCCATATGCCCAACGTGACGGCTGAGAGCCACAGAAGGCCCACAATGACCAGCTTCAGCAGGTAGAAGGTGAGACATCTCCTCTCGCCCTGTGGAATCAAATGGCGCACGTTAAACCGTGTTGTAATGAAGATGTTGATGTGCGGCCGTAACACACCTGCACCCGGATGCCGTGGTAGACACAGAGCCAGAAGAGCAGCAGGGCGCATAGGAAAAGGGCTTGAAAGAAGGTATCTAGCATCCCTGGAACCCAGCTGTTCACCAGGAAGGAGAGTGGAAAAAATGGATCTAGATAAGACAGAAAAAACAACTGATATTTCACTCGCCATTTGGACAAATTTTACCTCACAAAAAGGAACAATGCAGAGGCAATTTGGATCAGGTATTTAGACTAAATCTTATCAGAAATGATCAATTCTCATATTTTTTGCAATAATGTGTACACTTGTTGCCTTTGAACGTTACAAAAATATGCATATTTTGGGGAGAAATAACCCTTATTTTTTTAAACAATTGTTATGCATGATGTCACACAAGACTAACGTTTTCTAAGGATTAACATGTAATACTATGTTATTTTTATTATTTCAAACAAATCAAGCCATTGTGTTTTTACCATAAAAGTTCCACTGTATTGAGGAGTTTACCAGGTTAATTTTTATGGCAACAAACAGAAATGAATTGTTCACCTGACTAATAAAAACGTACAGTGTAACCTCGATTTACAAACCTCATCATTGACAAAACCCTCACTGTACAAACTTTTAAATTTACGACCCACATTCACCAATTGTGTACCAGGAGCGCAGCCATTTTGTGCCATTGGGGGGCTGTACAAAAAGAAAATTAACCAAAACGGGTAAAGTGGATTTTATTTTGTATTCCTAATTATTGTCGCAACCTGGGTGTTAAAGTTAAGGAATTGTTGTGAATTCAAACAGCGTGTGTGCGTGTCGGCAGAGCAGCTGCATTGGAGGACAGTTCAGCTATATGTTGGTGGCTTTTTTTGATAAAGAGAAACATGATTAATCCCCCCCTTATTATGATTGTTTGATATACAGTACTGTCAAGCGCTTTATATTGTGTTCAAATGTTTAATAAAATATTGACTTTTGTCATGGTTGGAACCCATTATTCATGTTTACAATGTTTTTTATGCAGCTATTTGCTTCAATATAATTTTTTTTATATTTACAAACCCTGTTCAAGAACCAATTAAGTTCGAAAAGCGAGGTTCCATTGTACAACGCTTTAAGACAACCACGCAACATTACATTTCATTACATCCGCGCTAAAATGAAATGCAGGGCGATATCAATGAATGAGAATTACCATTATAAAGCAGCAGCAGAGGCAGCAAGATGGCCATCCACTTCTGCTCAATGCCCCAGTCCCTCATGGAAAACTTTCTCAAGGAGTGCGCGAAGAGACACTGGCACAAAGGAAGAAGTCCACTGTCACCTTAAATATCTTCTTTTATCCTGTTTGAATGTATGAAGGTGCTTCCAGTAATGTCAAAAAAGCATAATTACCGTAACCGTGAATGTCAACACCACGAAGACAAAGCGGAACCAGATCTCCACTTGGGAAAAGGTAGGATTGTAGGTTTTCCACTAGACACACATGTTGCTTGTTAATCACAAAGAAAGGTACAAACTCTTATTAACACCGTGTGTGTGTCACTTACCACAAAATTGACCCTAAGATTGTAAGTGATGTTTTCAAGGCCCTTGAAGCCCACCTTGACCTGGTACTGGTTGTAGTTTAAGAAGCCTAGATGCAGCACGATAATCTCGTCGCATTTCTCGCCGCAGTGTAGCGTTCTTGATTTGCGGTGTACGCTGTTGATGGGCGTCACGCTGGCGTCCTGCATCACGCCCTTCAGCTCCACATTGATCTCGAAAGGCTGCTGGAAGTCGACCACTGCCGCGGGTACAATATCAGGCAGAGTTCTTTGTCAAGACTTTGCTAAGCATGTTGTTACTACGGTTTCTTTTTGACATACTCTTACCGTTATTGTGTTCAGCCTGCATCACACAAGTGAGCCACAACTGCTGATGATATGTGGTTAGAGGTGGGGAGTTCAAATTGAAAGGTCCAGTCTGAAAAAAATAATATTATGTTTATGTAAGCCACATACCAGAATCATATAGCAGGCATGAGTCCCCTAAAGAGAAAGCACACTGTTAATTGATTGTAATAGTATGAAGGAGTATTAGGGCCCCACTTAGAATATAATCATACAAAATTACTAATAAGAATACCACTACAAGAATGCAATAAACTTAATATATAACAATAAGTTAAATTGTTACAAGGATAAAATGTAGATCATAGCCGCACAATTAAGTCAAGTCAATTACTTGGCGCTGACCAGAACCGTACGTGTGTGACAGTCCATTACATCGTCGACTGGGAAATAAAAAGTGCCTGCCTGCAAATGTATTTTTTATCTGAGTTTGATACATTACTATTTGCACAGCTATGTTATTTATTTTATGTAGAAATGATATTTTCCTATTTTATGTATACATTCTTCGTTTCTTTTAAATTTTGTTTATGTTATGTAATTCTGTGCTACTTACACAGTCTATTTTCTGTGCTGTTAATACCCATCTTGACTAACTGGCTTAATAAAAAACACACTGACTGTTTACAGTATATCTTTATATAAACATTTTCACCGGAAAATATATCGAGATATATATCAAATATCGAGTTTAAGTAAAAATATAATTCGAGATATACTTTTTCGTCCATATTCGCCCAGCCCTACCCACCAACAACTACAAGCCCAGCAAGTATAGTAAACCTTTTGACATTACCTTAACTGAGACGTTCTTGGCAAGGAACTGATCCCCATTGTGCATCTGCTCGGAAAGAATCTTGGGACCTAACGACAACAAAACGTTATGTGCTTTCCAAAAGGCAACAAAGGGCAGGTGATTATCAATAGTAACCAGATAAACTCTTGTGAATGTGCTACATGGTAGTGTGCTGGGGGGGCAGTACATCTAAGGAGGACAGCTCCAGACTGGAGAAACTGATCAGGCGGGCCGGTTCTATGATCGGAATAAAACTGGACTCACTGGTGACGGTGGCAGAGAAGAGGACTGTGGAAAAACTAGTAAGCATCCTGGATGATGCCAGTCCCCCTCTGCATACCGTTATCAGTAGCCAGAGGAGCCTGTTCAGTGCTAGACTGCTTCATCCCAAGTGCAGGACTAATAGACTAAAAAACTCCTTTGTCCCACACGCCATTAGACTGTACAACTCCTCTCTGGGGGGGAGGGGGGGTACTAGGATGACAGGGGATCCATCCATTTTCTACCGCTTATTCCCTTCGGGGTGCAAAACCATAACAGTGCAATACTTTTTCATAACATGGTCACTACTGCCTAGTTTCTCTTGTTATATTCCTATTTTATTATTATATTCCTATTTAGGGGCCACGTGGCGAAGTTGCTAGAGTGGCCGTCCCAGCAATCGGAGGGTTGCTGGTTACTGGGGTTCAATCCCCACCTTCTACCATCCTAGTCACATCCGTTGTGTCCTTGGGCAAGACACTTCACCCTTGCTCCTGATGGCTGCTGGTTAGCGCCTTGCATGGCAGCTCCCGCCATCAGTGTGTGAATGTGTGTGTGAATGGGTGAATGTGGAAATAGTGTCAAAGCGCTTTGAGTACCTTGAAGGTAGAAAAGCGCTATACAAGTATAACCCATTTATCATTTATTTATTTATTATTTTACGGTTATATTTTTATTCTCATTGTTGCTTTTTATTTTTTATTGTAATATTTTTTCTATTTTGTTTCCATTTAAACCCCCATTATTTACTTTTTAAATTTGATCTCAATTCTGTACACTGCCGCTGGAATTTAAATTTTCCTGAGGGAACACTCCTGAAGGAATCAATAAAGTACTATCTATTTATCTATCCATCTATAAAATCCAAGAGAAAGTATGTGTAGCTGAACTTTGAATAAAGGCAGTTTTATCTATATGGTACTGTACTGTCTGTTTATGTTACTTAATGTTACTGTATTTTCTTTTAGTGCAATAACCTTACCTGCAATTCCAATCAAGACTGTGAGTCCGAAACAAGCAAGGAACACCACGAAGACCAACACAAAATGCCTTTTGGACAGAGTGTACAGACGCATGGGCGCCAATCTACGTGGGGAGAGATATCATACACATTAAACCATTAGGGAAAAACACATTTTGTTAGCAGAGTGGCATTTGCCTGTAATAGCCAAGTACAGGTATGACAACAGTAGTTTACACGTTAGCTTCCGCTATGAGTGCCATATGGTAGGTGGAAGTGTCCTTTAGTTGTCACGCTTATTAAGTATACAGTTAAAGTGACACATTTTAATATTCTAATATATTCAACACTTACAAATCCATGTATCCAGTTTGACAGCCGTTCGGCGGTGAGAAAAGACTGAGACATCCGCGTTCTACAACACGGAAGTGCTACGTCATCAAAGGGGACGGGGGGCGAGCGTATTTAACGCATGCGCAATACGACATCATCGCCGGAATCTGATTTGTTATTTTCTTTTCTATTTTTTTGTCCAGTCCAGCTTCTCAGGCAAATCATATTGTTTGATGTAGATGCCCATATCGGCTTTAAAAAAAAATTACAAAAGAGAAGTGGGGGATATTTCTCTTGTTGCCTTATTTGTATTTGACTTTATTAAATGGATTTATATTATTGTTTGGTGCAGCCGGGCCGGAGCAGGAGGAGATAGAAAGAGAAAAAAGGAAGACAGAGGAGGAAATTGTGGAGACAAGAGGGGGATCATATTACACCTATACGGCTCACCTGCACTGGCTTCCTGTGCACTTAAGATGTGACTTTAAGGTTTTACTACTTGCATATAAAATACTACACGGTCTAGCTCCATCCTATCTTGCCAATTGTATTGTACCATATGTCCCGGCAAGAAATCTGCGTTCAAAGAACTCCGGCTTATTAGTGATTCCCAGAGCCCAAAAAAAGTCTGCGGGCTATAGAGCGTTTTGTATTCGGGCTCCAGTACTATGGAATGCCCTCCCGGTAACAGTTAGAGATGCTACCTCAGTAGAAGCATTTAAGTCCCATCTTAAACTCATTTGTATACTCTAGCCCAGTGGTTCTCAACCTTTTTTCAGTGATGTACCCCCTGTGAATTTTTTTTAATTCAAGTACCCCCTAATCAGAGCAAAGCATTTTTGGTTGAAAAAAAGAGATAACCCACACAGCAGAAGACTGCTATACGGATCCGCCTTCAAGTCGCCCAACCCGCGTTACTGTCACAAAATACACATGTATTTTACTTCTTTAAAGAAGTAAAATACAGCACTATGTCATCAGTATCTGATTCATTAAATTGTATAACAGTGCAAAATATTGCTAATTTGTAGTGGTCTTTCTTGAACTATTTGGAAAAAAATATATAAAAACAACTAAAAACTTGTTGAAAAATAAACAAGTGATTCAATTATAAATAAAGATTTCTACACATAGAAGTAATCATCAACTTAAAGTGCCCTCTTTGGGGATTGTAATAGAGATACATCTGGATTCATGAACTTAATTCTAAACATTTCTTCACAAAAAAATAAATCTTTAACATCAATATTTATGGAACATGTCCAAAAAAAATCTAACTGTCAACATTGAATATTGCATTGTTGCATTTCTTTTCACAGTTCTTTTTGACAGACATTTTAGTGAGGGTCAAACCATCATGGCATGGGGGAAACTCTGGGTTTATGGTAATGAATGGAATAGCCTACTTGAATTGATGTTCAGTTTATAAACTTACATTCATATTTTGTTGAAGTATTATTCAATAAATATATTTATAAAGGATTTTTGAATTGTTGCTATTTTTAGAATATTAAAAAAAAATCTCACGTACCCCTTGGCATACCTTCAAGCAGAGGTGGGACCAAGTCATTTCTTTGCAAGTCACAAGTAAGTCTCAAGTCTTTGCCCTCAAGTCTCGAGTCAAGTCCCGAGTCAAGACAGGCAAGTCCCGAGTCAAGTCCAAAGTCAAGACTGGAAAGTCTCAAGTCAAGTCACAAGCCCTGCATTTTGAGTTTCGAGTCCTTTCAAGTCCTTTTGACCACAGACTAATATTTTTACACAGATTATGTATGCTTTTAAACCGCTGTATTTATTTATTAAAACACGTGCATTTGAAATAGCAGGAAAGAAAATAGTACTGACATTGCAATTCATAATAGCACTATTAACCAGTCATTTTAATAGTTTAAACAATTTTAAACATTTAACTCATTCCTTTACAGAATAAACGCATTTGCAAAAACAAGTGCAACTGTACTTATTTGTACAAAGGTGTTAACATTGTATTTCCACGGCATATTGCATTGTAACTAGTTCCACAGCAGTTTCTATTCTGTTCTTACCTTATCTCATTGATCTCATCTCATACTGTATGTGTGTTGATGTGTGCATACACATGAAAAACATAACAAATACATGAACATAACAATGAACAGAGTTGTACTTTTTAGATGTCAGGGCCCTATGCAATATGTACACATATTCTTAATATAGTACACATTTTAACTGACCTTTATTTGACTATGTTTGTCTTTTTGTAGGTGGCTAAAATATGCGGTGCTGCTGACCGCCGTCTAACGTTACGTTACTGTGTGTGATACATTGACTAACGTAACGTTATGTTTAGGTACCTCATGCAACCCTGCTTAAAAAATCACTTGACAAAAAGTATGAATAAGGTAGCAAACTGCAGTGGACGCAACATATTGCCGTGTTTGAAATGACGTTATAACCATAAACATCTTATAAGTAGACGCAATATTGGTTGCTGTGACGCGAGCAATTTGCATCTTGAAGTGGTGATGAGGAGCCGGCGAGCAGCCTAAACTGACAGTTGACAGGTAGAAAACAAAGATGCCGGGCTGGTGTTCAGCGTTTTCCTGCTCAAATGAGCGGACTGTTGAAAATAGGAATCGGGGGATTACTTTTCACAAGTAAGATTTAACATTAATGTACTATTGGTTGTATTTTATGAAAATAACATTACCACAGAGTTGAGAAGGAGCAAAGATCTTCAATATTTGTATGTGAAAATCACAAATAAATCTTCTGGGGGAGGATGACGCCCCTACAGGGGTTTGGTTTACAAACTTTCAGCCCCACCTAAAACAAAATTCACCAGCCGCCATTGATTATAATGCATTCTCATTTTAGGCAAAATATAAGACAATACTTTCTTAACAGTATAATTGTAACCAAGAATAAGTCTTCAAGTAACAATATTCAAATACTAACATTGCTGGGTAAAACAGCATTTGGTTTTATTCTGAATCCAGTGAAACAGATTGGTGGTTTTAGCTGATTTAAAAGACTTTCAGGTGTTTATATATGTTTAAGTATTTGGCAGACGCTTTTATCCAAAGCGACATACATAAAAAATACATATATAACAATCACTGTAAACATGATAATTTAAGGGAAGAATGTAATACAAAATATCAATACAAAGTGTCACGACAGAATAAACTCTCTGCTGCTGCAGCAACAGAGATACGGTCTATAAGATATATAGATATCTAATGTATTCATACATTGTTTATGTAGCATGTATATATAACGTAATCATATTGTTTCTTCAATTTAAAAATAGCTTTTTTTCCCCTTCTCTGGGATTATATTCCCAGTTATAATCTCGGACGTCTGGTCACTTATAGCGTATAAGAATATTCTATTACTGTTAAGCAAACTATGAATAATAAAACATGTGTCCGTTATCATAGATACACGTATGACAAAGAAGCGCGTGAAAATCAGTGGTATTCAGTGAGGTAAAATGAATTAAATGCGTTGACAGTTCATTGCTCCTGCCAAATGAATTGCACTGAGTGGAGCGGATCACCACTCCAAGATGGCGGCCCCACGTCTCGTCTGCGCCAGTAGGCAGTAGCGCTCGATGCTGCGTCTACTTAAAACATGTCTATGGTTATGACGTTAGCAGTGAGTTTACAGCCTCACTGATTTAACTACACAGCAAATAAAAGTCATGTTACTTAGCCAATAAACGTTAGCTTACATTCAAAACTTACCCTTCTTTGTACAACTTCAAATGTCGAACGAAGTTGAAAGTTGTTGCGTCTCCGTCTGTAATATTCGAACTGCGTGATTTGCATACGACAATTCGTTGACCAAGTCGTAGTTTTTATACCCGAACGAAACCAAGTTTGGTATAAATCTTTCTCACTGGCGCGTTGTTTGACAACTCTTGTTCATTGGTTGTCCTGCAATTTGATTGGATCAATGCTGTGTGATGAAAACAATGTAGATCTAATTGATTGGCTGTTGTACTGAGAGCACACACGCTGACACGCAGCACACACGCTGATAGACAGACACGTACAAAATGAAAGCTACGGAGCGCTCCCAAATAACTTTTTAAGCTTTAGGTTTTGGGGAAAGTAGCAAGTCATGTCAAGTCAAAAGGCTCAAGTCCAAGTGAAGTCACAAGTCATTGATGTTAAAGTCTAAGTCGAGTTGCAAGTCTCTTTACATTTTGTCAAGTCGAGTCTAAAGTCATCAAATTCATGACTCGAGTCTGACTCGAGTCCAAGTCATGTGACTCGAGTCCACACCTCTGCCTTCAAGTACCCCCTGGGGTACGCGTACCCCCATTTGAGAACCACTGCTCTAGCCTTTAAATAGACCTCCTGTTTAGACCAGTTGATCTGCCGTTTCTTTTCTTTTCTCCTCTTCCCCCCTCTCTCTTGTGGAGGGGAGCGGCACAGGTCCGGTGGCCACGGATGAAGTGCTGGCGGTCCAGAGTCGGGACCCGGGGTGGACTGCTCGCCTGTGCATCGGTTGGGGACATCTCTGTGCTGCTTACCCGTCTCCACTCGGGATGGTCTCTTGCTGGCCCCACTATGGACTGGACTCTCACTATTATGTTAGGTCCACTATGGACTGGACTTTCACAATATTATGCTAGACCCACTTGACGTCCATTGCATCCGGTCTCCCCTAGAGGGGGTGGGAGGGTCACCCACATCTGCGGTCCTCCAAGGTTTCTCATAGTCATTCACATCGACATCCCACTGGGTTGTGAGTTTTTTCTTGCCCTTATGTGGGCTCTGAGGATGTCGTCGTGGCTTGTGCAGCCCTTTGAGACATTTGTGATTCAGGGCTATATAAATAAACATTGATTGATTGATTAATTCGGATAAGACAGAGAGACGACAACAACAACAATAACAACAACAACAATAGAACAGCATCAGTAACTAGGATATGTACAAATATGATGGTAAAAGTGATGGCAAAGAAGCAGTTAGTGAAATAAATAATAATACAGAAATGACAATGAACATTATTACACTACAAATGGAGCAATACAAATACCAATAGAAATAGCACTATTGATAATGAATAATAACAATATTTACCTCTGTTATCAACAATACAATTGTTTCAAATGTAACAATACATATGTGTAATGATAACTTGAAATACAAAAGAAAGCACATAAATGGAGGGGAAGAAAGAGAAGCAGAGTATATTAACCTTGTAGATTGTTATAGTAACAATAGGTTAAGCTTCGTCAGTGGGCCATGTGTTACCCAGTTTACCCTAGGGCAACAAACTTAATATGTTTGATGAAACGTGACTATATGCATGAGTGTATGTATGTATATGTACTTGTATATGTACTTGTATATGTACAGTATGTGTATATGTTAGGGGTGTAAAAGTACGTGTATTTGTATTGAACCGTTTCGGTAAGGGGGATTCGGTTCGGTTCGGAGGTGTACCGAACGAGTTTCCACACAAACATATTAAGCTAAACTAAAGTCTTAACATTGTCCCACCCACACAACCATCTGATTGGTTACATACAGAGCGGTAACAGCCAATCAGCAGTACATATTCAGAGCGGTAACAGCCAATCAGCAGTGCATATTCAGAGCGCATGTAGTCAGTGCTTAGCGTTTAGCAGGTAAGCAGCGGACTCTCCCCAAATGATAATACACACCTCCCAGTCAACTACTAGTAACATCACTATGAGTCCGTTGACCTTCTAGAAATATAAACTGCAGCTCAGCTCGCTCGCAGTCCTGGCTTGAGGTGAAGGCTAATTCGCTTTTAGCGTAACGTTAGCTCATTTTGCGGTGTGTGTGTGTGTGTGTGTTACGGACAACAAAGCCCTGTCTGTCTGTTATTTCACTTTACCTTTTTCTGTGTTGATTGAGCTATGTTGAAGCAGCAAAAAAGGTCATTATGTTAAATGAAGAGTTTCTGTCTCTGATAGTTGATATAATAATGTAAATGCATCATTAAGCCTACATGAACTCCATGGTGTTCAGGGATTAATAGTCTCTCCTGTTGCTATTGTACTATTTTTTCAGCTATAGTTACATTAATCATTAGTAATGGAGCAGCCTAGTTTTGAATGGCAGGGTCCCTGCTATCACATGTTGATAAAAATATAACATTTACATAATAAAAATCAACTACAGGCTTCCCAAATGCTGTAATAAATTAAGCATGATGAGTTGACTTGAAACTGTTTAATGTTGCACTTTTTATATGTACTGTAGAAGAAAAGTTTTGTCATTGTATTTAATCTGAGCAACAACTTGAGGCAGTTTAATGTTGATTAACGTGGGCAGAATTATTATAGTGTTCCCAATGTTAAAATGATAAAGCCATTGTTTACAAATTTGGTAAATAAATAACCCAAAAATTTATATTTTGTTGTTTTCTTACTGCCCTGCGATGAGGTGGCGACTTGTCCAGGGTGTACCCCGCCTCCCGCCCGATTGTAGCTGAGATAGGCTCCAGCGCCCCCGCGACCCCGAAGGAAATAAGCGGTAGAAAATGGATGGATGGATGGATGTTTTCTTACTGTACTGAAAATAAACCGAACCGTGACCTCTAAACCGAGGTACGTACCGAACCTAAATTTTTGTGTACCGTTACACCCCAAGTATATGTATGTTTATACAGTGAATGTATATGTTAAAGTTAAACTTAAAGTACCAATGATTGTCACACACACTAGGTATGGTGAAATTAACCTCTGCATTTGACCTATCCCCTTGTTCACCCCCTGGGAGGTGAGGGGAGCAGTGGGCAACAGCGGTGGCCGTGCCCTGGAATCATTTGTACAGTATGTTTGTACAGTGAATGTATATGTACAGTATGTATATATGTATGTTTGTACAGTGAATGTATATGTACAGTATGTGTATATGTATGTTTGTACAGTGAGTGTATATATACAGTATGTATATATGTATGTTTGTACAGTGAATGTATATGTACAGTATGTGTATGTGTATGTTTGTACAGTGAATGTATATGTACAGTATGTGTATATGTATGTTTGTACAGTGAATGTATATGTACAGTATGTGTATATGTATGTTTGTACAGTGAATGTATATGTACAGTATGTATATACAGTATGTATGTACAGTGAATGTATATGTACAGTATGTGTATATGTATGTATGTACAGTGAATGTATATGTACAGTATGTGTATAGGTATGTTTGTACAGTGAATGTATAAGTACAGTATGTGTATATGTATGTTTGTACAGTGAATGTGTATGTGTATATGTATGTTTGTACAGTGAATGTATATGTACAGTATGTATATATGTATGCACAGTGAATGTATATGTACAGTACAGTGGCGTGCCGTCACTAGAGGCAGGGGAGGCAGGGCCTCACCTGCCATCATGGAAAGAAAAAGAAAAGTAAAAAGAAAAAAATTAATTAAATTGTTATATGTATCCAGTGATTATACTAAAGTTATTTTCCATTTAACTTCACCAGTTTTAGATTATTTTTATTTTTATTTCACATTTGCCGTTCAAATACTGAGAAGAGACGGTGCGGTGATCAGCAGCCAGTTGAGGCACGTCACTCATTTGTGCCTCAACATGGATTGTGTGCAATGACTCGGCTAACTGCTGGCCTGCTGTGCAGTGAGACTGTATTGCTATATGAATTATATTATACATTTCCATAGTTTAGTTAGCTGAGGTATATAATGTACAGTGTATTTTGTCAACAACTGTATGTGTGTAACATATTTCTTGTGCTGAGCGATCTTAAAACTGGAGGCTCGTCTCATAACCCCGCCTCCTGGTGCAGCATTTCCGCCGCAGAATGCACTGCCCGACGGGAGCGCCGCGGCCACACCAACCAAAGCCCACACCAAACCCTCCACGTGCAAGACCGAATCCACCCAAAAAAAGTCACTTAACAAGAAGCCAAAAAGTGCAAAAACAACAATGCTCGCGCGCCGCGCCGGAGGAGCCGTGAACAGGGACACAACATTAGGTACACCTGCAGACGGCAGCGGCGGATTTCATATTTCATTCATTCACAACTCTTCCAACATGAACACCACTTCTCCCGCACTTATAAGTAAGGTAAGACCATAATAACGTTTTTTTTTATTAAATGTGCTTTTTTGTGTGCATGCTACAGTTTGTAAGTGTAAAGTTAAGTTAAAGTACCAATGATTGTCACACACACACTAGGTGTGGTGAAATGTGTCCCTCTGCATTTGACCCATCCCTTGTTCCCCCCCTGGGAGGTGAGGGGAGCAGTGGGCAGCAGCGGTGCGTGCCCGGGAATAATTTTTGGTGATTTAACCCCCACTTCCAACCCTTGATGCTGAGTGCCAAGCAGGAAGAATGCTTATGAGCTTTTAAACACGACCCGTTAACTGCTGCCAATCACATGGTGAATAAGATACTATTTAGGGTTCATATGTTTGTAAATCTGACTGTGATGAAGTCAGTGCCTCACCAGACATGAACCTCACCGCACGCCACTGGTACAGTATGTATATATGTATGTTTGTACAGTGAGTGTATATGTATAGTATGTGCATATGTATGTTTGTACAGTGAATGTATATGTACAGTATGTGTATATGTATGTTTGTACAGTGACTGTATATGTACAGAATGTATATACAGTATGTATGTTTGTACAGTGAATGTGTGTGTGTATATGTATGTTTTTACAGTGAATGTATATGTACGGTTTGTGTATATGTATGTTTGTACAGTGAGTGTATATGTACAGTATGTATATATGCATGTTTGTACAGTGAGTGTATATGTATAGTATGTGCATATGTATGTTTGTACAGTGAATGTATATGTACAGTATGTGTATATGTATGTTTGTACAGTGACTGTATATGTACAGAATGTATATACAGTATGTATGTTTGTACAGTGAATGTGTGTGTGTATATGTATGTTTTTACAGTGAATGTATATGTACGGTTTGTGTATATGTATGTTTGTACAGTGAGTGTATATGTACAGTATGTATATATGCATGTTTGTACAGTGAATGTATATGTACAGTGAATGTATATGTACAGTATGTATATATGTATGTGTGTGTACAGTGAATGTATATGTACAGTATGTGCATATGTATGTTTGTACAGTGAGTGTATATGTACAGTATGTGTATATGTATGTTTGTACAGTGAATGTGTATGTGTATATGTATGTTTGTACAGTGAGTGTATATGTACAGTATGTATATATGTATGTCTATACAGTGAATGTATATGTACAGGACGTGTATATGTATGTATCTACAGTGA